>NW_026994011.1:0-8642 GCF_028769735.1 Zonotrichia leucophrys gambelii
AACAAAACTCACCCGCCCATGCTTCTGGCTGGCAGATTGCAGGACCACTTGGCTCTATCAAACCAGCCGACTTGGCACTGGTGCCACCTTTCATCTGGGAACCATCCTGCGTATCGTGGATTTTCAGGAGCCAGCCGGCCACTCCCAGCCACAGGCCCCCGAACACAAACCACGGCCCTTTTCCCGGGAAAAAAAACTCAGCTGCCCCGCTTCTGGCTGGCAGATTGCAGGAGCCACTTGCCTCTATCAAACCAGCCCGATTGGCACTGGTGCCCCATTTGGTCTGGGAACCATCCTGCGCTGTGGATTTTCAGGAGCCAGCCGGCCACTCCCAGCCACAGGCCCCAACAAAACCACGGCCCTTTTCCCTGGAAAAAAACTCACCGCCCGCTTCTGGCTGGCAGATTGCAGGAGCCACTTGGCTCTATCAAACCAGCCCGATTGGCACTGGTGCCCCTTTGGTCTGGGAACCATCCTGCGTACGTGGATTTTCAGGAGCCAGCCGGCCACTCCCAGCCACAGGCCCCAACACAAACCACGGCCCTTTTCCCTGGAAAAAAACTCACCTCCCCGCTTCTGGCTGGTAGATTGCAGGAGCACTTGCTCTATCAAACCAGCCGACTTGGCACTGGTGCCACCTTTGTCTGGGAACCATCCTGCGATCGTGGATTTTCAGGAGCCAGCCGGCCACTCCCAGCCACAGGCCCCCAAACACAAACTACGGCCCTTTTCCCTGGCAAACAAAACTCACCCGCCCCGCTTCTGGCTGGCAGATTGCAGGAGCCACTTGGCTCTATCAAACCAGCCCGATATGGCACTGGTGCCACCATTCGTCTGGGAACCATCCTGCGTATCGTGGATTTTCAGGAGCCAGCCTGCCACTCCCAGCCACAGGCCCCCAAACACATACCACAGCCCTTTTCCCGGGAAGAAAAAATCAGCTTCCCCGCTTCTGGATGGTAGATTGCAGGAGCCACTTTGTGCTCTCAAACCAGCCCGGGTTGGCACTGGTGCCCCCTTTGGTCTGGGAACCATCCTGCGTATCGTGGATTTTCAGGAGCCAGCCGGCCACTCCCAGCCACAGGCCCCCGAACACAAACCACGGCCCTTTTCCCTGGAAGTAAAACTGACCTCCCCACCTTCTGGATGGTAGACTTCAGGAGCCACTTCGTACTATCATACCAGCCCGACTTGGAAATGGTGCCACCTTTCATCTGGGAACCATCCTGCGTATCTTGGATTTTCAGGAGCCAGCCGGCCACTCCCAGTCACAGGCCCCCAAACACATACCACGGCCCTTTTCCCTGGAAAAAATACTCAGCTGCCCCGCTTCTGGATGGTAGATTGCAGGAGCCACTTTGAACTATCATTCCAGTCCGACTTGGTACTGGTGCCCCTTGGGTCTGGGAACCATCCTGCGCGGTGTGGATTTTCAGGACCCAGCCGGCCACTCCCAGCCACAGGCCCCAAACACCAACTACGGCCCTTTTCCCTGGAAGTAAAACTGACCTGCCCATCTTCTGGCTGGCGGATTGCAGGAGCCACTTGGCTCTATCAAAGCAACCTGACTTGGTACTGGTGCACCCATTGGTTTGGGAACCATACTGCGCGGCATGGATTTTCAGGAGCCAGCCGGCCACTCCCAGCCACAGGCCCCCAAACACAAACCACGGCCCTTTTCCCTGGCAAACAAAACTCACCTGCCCCGCTTCTGGCTGGCAGAATGCAGGAGCAACTTGGCTCTATCAAACCAGCCCGATATGGCACTGGTTCCACCATTCGTCTGGGAGCCATCCTGCGTATCTTGGATTTTCAGGAGCCAGCCGGCCACTCCCAGCCACAGGCCCCCGAACACATACCACGGCCCTTTTCCCTGGAAAAAATACTCAGCTGCCCCGCTTCTGGATGGTAGATTGCAGGAGCCACTTTGAACTATCATACCAGTCCGACTTGGTACTGGTGCCCACTTGGGTCTGGGAACCATCCTGCGCGGTGTGGATTTTCAGGAGCCAGCCGGCCACTCCCAGCCACAGGTCCCCGAACACAAACCACGGCCCTTTTCCCTGGCAAACAAAACTCAGCTGCCCCGCTTCTGGCTGGCAGATTGCAGGAGCCACTTGGCTCTATCAAACCAGCCCGATATGGCACTGGTTCCACCATTCGTCTGGGAACCATCCTGCGTATCGTGGATTTTCAGGAGCCAGCCTGCCACTCCCAGCCACAGGCCCCCAAACACATACCACAGCCCTTTTCCCGGGAAAAAAAAATCAGCTGCCCCGCTTCTGGGTGGTAGATTGCAGGAGCTACTTGCCTATATCAAACAAGCCCGACTCGGCACTGGTGCCCTCTTGGGTCTGGGAACCATCCTGTGCGGTGTGGATTTTCAGGAGCCAGCCGGCCACTCCCAGCCACAGGCCCCCGAACGCAAACTATGGCCCTTTATCCCTGGGAGTAAAACTGACCTGCCCATCTTCTGGCTGGCAGATTGCAGGACCCACTTGGCTCTATCAAACCAGCCCGATTTGGCAGTGGTTCCACCATTCGTCTGGGAATCATCCTGCGTATCGTGGATTTTCAGGAGCCAGCCTGGTACTCCTAGCCACAGGCCCCCAAACACATACCACAGCCCGTTTCCCGGGAAAAAAAAATCAGCTACCCCGCTTCTCGCTGGCAGATTGCAGGAGCCACTTGGCTCTATCAAACCAGCCCGACTTGGCACTGGTGCCCCCTTGGGCCTGGGAACTATCCTGCGTATCGTGGATTTTCAGGAGCCAGCCAGGCAATCCCATACACAGGCTCCCAAACACAAACTACGGCCCTTTTCCCGGGCAAACAAAACTCACTCACACCGCTTCTGCCTCGCAGATTGCGGGAGCCACTTTCCGCTATCAAACCAGCCCGACTCGGAACTTGTGCCACCATTAATCTGGGAACCATCCTGCGTATCGTGGATTTTCAGGAGCCAGCCTGCCCGTCCCAGCCACAGGCACCCCAACACAACCCACTGCCCTTTTTCCCTGGAAAACAAAACTCACCCGCCCCGCTTCTGGCTGGCAGATTGCAGGAGCCACTTGCCTATATCAAACCAGCCCGACTCGGCACTTGTGCCACCTTTCATCTGGGAACCATCCTGCGTATCGTGGATTTTCAGGAGCCAGCCGGCCACTCCCAGCCACAGGCCCCCGAACAAAAGCCACGGCTCTTTTCCCTGGCAAAAAAAACTCACCTGCCCCGCTTCTGGCTGGCAGATTGCAGGAGCCACTTGGCTCTATCAAAGCAACCTGACTTGGCACTGGTGCACCCATTGGTTTGGGAACCATACTGCGCGGCATGGATTTTCAGGAGCCAGCCGGCCACTCCCAGACACAGGCCCCCAAACACAAACCACGGCCCTTTTCCCTGGCAAACAAAACTCACCCGCTCCGCTTCTGGCTGGCAGATTGCAGGAGCCACTTGCCTCTATCAAACCAGCCTGACTTGGCACTGGTGCCCCCTTTGGTCTGGGAACCATCCTGCGCGGCGTGGATTTTCAGGAGCCAGCCGGCCACTCCCAGCCACAGGCCCCAAACACAAACCACGGCCCTTTTCCCTGGCAAACAAAACTCACCCGCCCTGCTTCTGGCTGGCAGACTGCAGGAGCCACATGCCTCTATCAAACCAGCCCGACTTGGCACTGGTGCCCCCTTTGGTCTGGGAACCATCCTGCGCGGCGTGGATTTTCAGGAGCCAGCCGGCCACTCCCAGCCACAGGCCCCCAAACACCAACTACGGCCCTTTTCCCTGGAAGTAAAACTGACCTGCCCATCTTCTGGCTGGCGGATTGCAGGAGCCACTTGGCTCTATCAAATCAGCCTGACTCGGCACTGCTCCCAACTTTCATCTGGGAACCATCCTGCGTGATGTGGATTTTCAGGAGCCAGCCGGCCACTCGCAGCCACAGGCTCCCGAACAAAAGCCACGGCCCTTTTCCCTGGCAAAAAAAACTCACCGGCCCCGCTTCTGGCTGGCAGATTGCAGGAGCCACTTGGCTCTATCAAAGCAACCTGACTTGGTACTGGTGCACCCATTGGTTTGGGAACCATACTGCGCGGCATGGATTTTCAGGAGCCAGCCGGCCACTCCCAGCCACAGGCCCCCGAACAAAAACCACTGCCCGTTTCCCTGGCAAACTAAACTCACCCACCCTGCTTCTCGCTGGCAGATTGCAGGAGCCACTTGGCTCTATCAAACTAGCCCGACTCGGCACTGGTGCCCCCTTTGGTCTGGGAGCCATCCTGCGCGGCGTGGATTTTCAGCAGCCAGCCGGCCACTCCCAGCCACAGGCCCCCAAACACAAACTACGGCCCTTTTCCCTGGAAGTAAAACTGCCCTGCCCATCTTCTGGCTGGCAGATTGCAGGACCCACTTGGTTCTATCAAACCAGCCCGACTAGGCACTGGTGCCACCTTTCATCTGGGAACCATCCTGCGTATCGTGGATTTTCAGGAGCCAGCCTGCCACTCTCAGTCACAGGTCCCCGAACACAAACCACAGCCCTTTTCCCGGGAAGAAAAAATCAGCTGCCCCGCTTCTGGATGGTAGATTGCAGGAGCCACTTTGTGCTCTCAAACCAGCCCGGGTTGGCACTGGTGCCCCCTTTGGTCTGGGAACCATCCTGCTCGGTGTGGATTTTCAGGAGCCAGCCGGCCACTCCCAGCCACAGGCCCCCGAACACAAACCACGGCCCTTTTCCCTGGAAGTAAAACTGACCTCCCCACCTTCTGGATGGTAGACTTCAGGAGCCACTTCGTACTATCATACCAGCCCGACTTGGAAATGGTGCCACCTTTCATCTGGGAACCATCCTGCGTATCTTGGATTTTCAGGAGCCAGCCGGCCACTCCCAGTCACAGGCCCCCAAACACATACCACGGCCCTTTTCCCTGGAAAAAATACTCAGCTGCCCCGCTTCTGGATGGTAGATTGCAGGAGCCACTTTGAACTATCATACCAGTCCGACTTGGTACTGGTGCCCCCTTGGGTCTGGGAACCATCCTGCGCGGTGTGGATTTTCAGGACCCAGCCGGCCACTCCCAGCCACAGGCCCCCAAACACCAACTACGGCCCTTTTCCCTGGAAGTAAAACTGACCTGCCCATCTTCTGGCTGGCGGATTGCAGGAGCCACTTGGCTCTATCAAAGCAACCTGACTTGGTACTGGTGCACCCATTGGTTTGGGAACCATACTGCGCGGCATGGATTTTCAGGAGCCAGCCGGCCACTCCCAGACACAGGCCCCCAAACACAAACCACGGCCCTTTTCCCTGGCAAACAAAACTCACCCGCACCGCTTCTGGCTGGCAGAATGCAGGAGCCACTTGCCTCTATCAAACCACCCCGACTCGGCACTGGTGCCCCCTTTGGTCTGGGAACCATCCTGCGCGGCGTGGATTTTCAGGAGCCAGCCTGCCACTCTCAGTCACAGGCCCCCGAACACAAACCACGGCCCTTTTCCCGGGCAAACAAAACTCACCCGCCCCGCTTCTGGCTGGCAGATTGCAGGAGCCACTTGCCTCTATCAAACCAGTCCGATTGGCACTGGTGCCCTCCTTCATCTGGGAACCATCCTGCGTATCGTGGATTTTCAGGAGCCAGCCGGTCACTCCCAGCCACAGGCTCCCAAACAAAAACACCGGCCCTTTTCTCTGGAAGTATAACTCACCCGCCCCGCTTCTGGCTGGCAGATTGCAGGACCCACTTGGCTCTGTCAAACCAGCCCGACTTGGCACTGGTGCCACCGTTCATCTGGGAACCATCCTGCACGGGGTGGATTTTCAGGAGCCAGCCGGCCACTCCCAGCCACAGGCCCCCGAACACAAACCACGGCCCTTTTCCCGGGAAGAAAAAATCAGCTGCCCCGCTTCTGGATGGTAGATTGCAGGAGCCACTTTGTGCTATCAAACCAGCCCGACTTGGCACTGGTGCCCCCTTTGGTCTGGGAACCATCCTGCTCGGTGTGGATTTTCAGGAGCCAGCCGGCCACTCCCAGCCACAGGCCCCCAAACACAAACTACGGCCCTTTTCCCTGGAAGTAAAACTGACCTCCCCACCTTCTGGATGGTAGACTTCAGGAGCCACTTCGTACTATCATACCAGCCCGACTTGGAAATGGTGCCACCTTTCATCTGGGAACCATCCCGCGTATCTTGGATTTTCAGGAGCCAGCCTGCCACTCCCAGCCACAGGCCCCCAAACACAAGCCACGGCCCTTTTCCCGGGCAAATACAAATCACCCGCACCGCATCTGGCTGGCAGATTGCAGGAGCCACTTGCCTCTATCAAACCAGCCCGACTTGGCACTGGAGCCACCTTTCATCTGGGAACCATCCTGCGTATCGTGGATTTTCAGGAGCCAGTCGGCCACTCTCAGCCACAGGCCCCGAAAAAAAAACTACGGACCTTTTCCCTGGAAGTAAAACTGACCTGCCCATCTTCTGGCTGGCAGATTGCAGGAGCCACTTGGCTCTATCAAAACAGCCCGACTTGGCACTGGTGCCACCTTTCATCTGGGAACCATCCTGCACGGCGTGGATTTTCAGGAGCCAGCCGGCCACTCCCAGCCATAGGCCCCCGAACACAAACCACGGCCCTTTTCCCTGGAAGTAAAACTGACCTGCCCATCTTCTGGCTGGCAGATTGCAGGAGCCACTTGACTCTATCAAACCAGCCCGACTTGGCACTGGTGCCACCTTTCATCTGGGAACCATCCTGCGTACGTGGATTTTCAGGAGCCAGCCGCCACTCCCAGCCACAGGCCCCAACACAAACCACGGCCCTTTTCCCTGGAAAAAACTCACCCGCCCGCTTCTGGCTGGCAGATTGCAGGAGCCACTTGCTCTATCAAACCAGCCCGACTTGGCACTGGTGCCACCTTTCATCTGGAACCATCCTGCGATCGTGGATTTTCAGGAGCCAGCCGGCCACTCCCAGCCACAGGCCCCCGAACACAAACCACGGCCCTTTTCCCTGGCAAACAAACTCACCGCCCGCTTCTGGCTGGCAGATTGCAGGAGCCACTTGGCTCTATGGGCTCTACAAAAACCCCCCGACGGGCCCGGGCCACCCCTTTCATCTTTTGGGAACCTCCGCGTCGGGATTTTTAGGGGCCAGCGCCACCCACCCCAGGCCCCCAAAAAATATAACCCCTTTTTCCCCGGAAAAAACTAACTGCCCCCCTTCGCGGCAATTTCAGGGGCCCTTGCCCTTCAACCCCCCGCTCGGGACTGTCCACCTTTTACTGGGAACCTCCCTACGGGGTTTTCAGGAGCCAGCCGCCACCCCGCCACGGGGCCCCCAAAAAACCCACCCTTTTCCCCGGGGAAAAAAAAACCCCGCCCCCCTTTGTGGAAATTCAGGACCATTTTTTATCAAACCCCCCACCGGCCGTGCCCCTTTCTGGGAACCCCCTGGGGTTTGGATTTTAGGGGCCGCCGGCCACTCCCGCACGGCCCCCAACCCAAAACCACGGCCCTTTTCCCGGAAAAAAACTACCCCCCCCTTTTGGCTGCAATTGCAGGGGCCAAAAATTTCCTATCAAAACCCCCCACGGGACGGGCCCCTTTTCGGAACCATCCGGCTGGATTTTGGGGCCAGCCCGGCCACTCCCCCCAGGCCCCCAAACAAAACACGGGGCCCTTTTTTCCCGGAAAAACGACCGCCCCCTTTTGGGGGGCAATTTTAAAGGCCACTTCCTTCAAACCCCCGATTTGGGAGGGGCCATTTCGGGAAACCCCGCCGGGATTTTCAGGACGCCCACTCCCCCCCCAAAGGCCCCCAAACAAACCACCCCCTTTTCCGGAAAAAAAACAACGCCCCCCTTTTGGCAATTAAGCCCTTTCTTAAACAAAACCCCCTTTGGGGGGCCCCTTTTCTGGGAACCTCCCCGGGATTTTCAGGAGCCAGCCGGCCCCCCACCAAGGCCCCCAAAAACAAAACCCCGCCCTTTTTCCCCCAAAAAAAACTACCCCCCCCTTTTGGCTGGCAATTGCGGGGGCCCTTTCCCTAAAACCACCCGACGGCCGGGGCCACTTTTATGGAACCTCCCCTATCGGATTTTTGGGCCGCCGCCATTTTCCCGCCACGGGCCCCCCAAAATACCACGCCCTTTTTTCCGGAAAAAAATACGCCCCCTTCGGGGGAGATTTCAGGGGCCAAATTTTGGTCTTCAAACCCCCCATGGCCGGTTTCCCCTTTTTGGGAACCCCGCCGTGGATTTTCAGGGCCCGCCGGGCCCTCCCGCCACAGGGCCCCCAAACAAACCACGGCCCCCCTTTTCCCAAAAAAACTACCCCCCCCTTGGTGGGAATTTCAGGGGAAAATTTCCTCTTTAAACCCCCCGACGGATGGGCCACCCCTTTTCTGGGGCCATCCCGGTTTGGGATTTTTAGGGGCCAGCCGGCCACTCCACACAGCCCCAAAAAAAAACGGCCCTTTTTCCCCGGAAGTAAAATACCCCCCCGGCTGGATTGGGGGCCACTTCTATCAAAACCCCCTTTGGGACGGGGGCCCCTTTCTCGGGAACCCCTGCGGGCTGGGTTTTCAGGGGCCACCGGGCCCCTCCCCCAAGGGGCCCCCCAACAAAACGGCCCTTTTCCCGGAAAAAAC
>NW_026994012.1:0-8639 GCF_028769735.1 Zonotrichia leucophrys gambelii
ACCATTACCCCACCATTGTCCCCTCCAGCCCCACCTGAGGTCCCTGTCCCTCTGGGGCCGGTCCTGCAGCAGCCAGAGCAGGTCGAAGCGCGACAGCAGCGCCGCCGGCAGCTGCAGGTTGTGCTCCAGGCTGCGGCGGGGGTCGAAGCGGCCGAAGGCGGGGTTGGCGGCGGCCAGCACGGCGCAGCGCGCGTTCAGCGTGGCCACCACGCCCGCCTTGGCCACGGCCACGCTCTGCTGCTCCAGCGCCTCGTGCACGGCCACGCGGTCGCCCTCGGCCATCTTGTCGAACTCGTCGATGCAGCAAACGCCGCGGTCGGCCAGGACCAGGGCGCCGCCCTCCAGCACCAGCTCCCCGCTGCGAGGGTCCCGCAGGACGGCTGCGGTCAGGCCCACGCCTGAGGAGCCACGGCCTGTGGTGTACTGGCCTGGAATGGGGAAAAGTGGGGAGAAAATGGGTATAAAATGGGGTGAAATGGGGGTAAAATGTGTCCCACAGCAAACGCCGCGGTCGGCGAGGACCAGGGCGCCGCCCTCGAGAACCAGCTCCCCGCTGCGAGGGTCCCGCAGGACGGCTGCGGTCAGGCCCACGCCTGAGGAACCACGGCCCGTGGTATATTGGCCTGGAAATGGGAGAAATGGGGAGAAAATGGGGAAAAAACGGGTATAAAATAGAGTAAAATGGGTCCCACAGCATGGCCGCCCTCCAGCACCAGCTCCCCGCTGCGAGGGTCCCGCAGGACGGCGGCTGTGAGACCCACGCCGGAGGAACCGCGGCCTGTGGTGTACTGGCCTGAAAATGGGGAAAAATGGGGTAAAATGGGGGTAAAATGGGGTAAAATGGGCATTAAATGGGCTAAAATGGGTATAAAATGGGTATAAAATGGGTCCCGCAGGACGGCTGCGGTCAGGCCGACACCTGAGGAACCACGGCCTGTGGTGTACTGGCCTGGAATGGGGAGAAATGGGTACAAATATTAGAGTAAAATGGGGAAAAATGGGGGTAAAATGGGTATAAAATGGGTCCCGCAGGACGGCTGCGGTCAGGCCGACACCTGAGGAGCCCCGGCCTGTGGTGTACTGGCCTGGAATGGGGAAAATGGGGATAAAATGGGTATAAAATGGGTAAAAATGGGTATAAAATGGAGATAAAATGGGTATAAAATAGAGCAAAATGGGTCCCACAGCACGGCCGCCATGAGACCCACGCCTGAGGAGCCGCGGCCTGTGGTGTACTGGCCTGAAATGGGGAAAAAATGGGCATTAATTGGGCTAAAATGGGGGTAAAATGGGTATAAAATGGGTATAAAATGGGTCCCGCAGGACAGCGGCCGTGAGACCAACACCTGAGGAGCCACGGCCTGTGGTGTACTGGCCTGGAATGGGAGAAATGGGGTGAAAATGGGGTGAAATGGGCTAAAATGGGTATAAAATGGGTCCTGCAGTACGGCCGCAGTCAGGCCACGCCTGAGGAGCCCCGGCCTGTGGTATATTGGCCAGGAAATGGGGAAAAATTGGGAGAAAACGGGGTGAAATGGGGTTAAAATGGGTATAAAATGGGTCCCGCAGGACAGCGGCCGTGAGACCGACACCCGAGGAGCCGCGGCCTGTGGTGTACTGGCCTGGAATTGGGGAAAATGGGGTGAAATGGGGAAAAAATGGGTATAAAATGGGGTGAAAATGGGTCCCACAGCACGGCCACAGTGAGGCCGACACCTGAGGAGCCGCGGCCTGTGGTATATTGGCCTGAAATTGGGGAGAAATGGGGAGAAAACGGGGTGAAATGGGGAAAAAATGGGTATAAAATGGGTCCCGCAGGACGGCTGCGGTCAGGCCGACACCCGAGGAACCACGGCCTGTGGTGTACTGGCCTGGAATGGGGAGAAATGGGGATAAATTAGAGTAAAATGAGTATAAAATGGGTATAAAATGTGTCCCACAGCACACGCCGCGGTCGGCCAGGACCAGGGCGCCGCCCTCGAGCACCAGCTCCCCGCTGCGAGGGTCCCGCAGGACGGCAGCTGTGAGACCCACGCCGGAGGAGCCGCGGCCTGTGGTGTACTGGCCTGGAATGGGGAGAAATGGGGTTAAAATGGGTATAAAATAGAGTAAAATGTGTCCCACAGCACGGCCGCCCTCCAGCACCAGCTCCCCGCTGCGAGGGTCCCGCAGGACGGCTGCGGTCAGGCCGACACCTGAGGAGCCACGGCCTGTGGTGTACTGGCCTGGAACGGGGAAAAATGGGGTAAAATGGGTATAAAATGGGCATTAATTGGGCTAAAATGGGGGTAAAATGGGTATAAAATGGGTATAAAATAGAGCAAAATGGGTCCCGCAGCACGGCCACCGTGAGCCCCACACCCGAGGGGAGGAAGATGACGAAGAGGAGGAACAGAAGAAGGAAGATGAACAAGAGAAAGACGAGGATGATGAAGAAGGTGGAGGAAGAGGAGGGAGAAGAAGAGGAAGAGAAGGGTGATGATGATGAGGGTGAGGAGGAGGAAGAAAAGAACGATGAAGATGAAAAAGGTGAAGAAAAGGAAGAGGAGAAGGAAGAAGGAAAGGAAGCAGAAGAGGAAGGGGGGAAGATGATGAAGATGAAGATGAGGATGAGGAGGATGAAAAGAAAGACGAAGATGAAAAAGGTGAAGAACGGGAGAAATGAGAAGAGGAAAAAGAAGAAGCAGAAGAGGAAGGGGGGGAAGATGATGAAGATGATGATGAGGATGAGGATGATGAGGATGAGGAGGAAGACAAGAAAGACAAAGATGAAAAAAGTGAAGAACGGGAGAAATGAGAAGAGGAAAAAGAAGAAGCAGAAGAGGAAGGGGGGAGATGATGAAGATGAAGATGATGATGATGATGATGAGGATGAAGATGAAGATGATGAGGATGAGGATGATGAGGATGAGGAGGATGAGGAGGAGGAGGAAGACAAGAAAGACTAAGATGAAAAAGGTGAAGAACGGGAGAAAAGAAGAAAAAGAAGCAGAAGAGGAAGGGGGGGAAGATGAAGATGATGAAGATGAAGATGAGGATGAGGATGAGGATGAGGATGATGATGAAGATGAAGGCACGCACTGCGCGGCGCCAGGCGGTCGATGTACGTCAGCAGCTGCGACTTGGCCACGCCCGGGTCCCCCATCAGGCAGATGTTGATGTTCCCTGGGGAAAATGGGAAAAATGGGAAAAACGGGAAAAACATGACATTCCCGTGTTTCCCCTGTGTTTTTCCCATGACATTCCCGTGTTTCCCCCGTGTTTTTCCCGTGACATTGCCATGACATTGCCATGTTTTCCCCATGTTTCCCCATGTTTCTCCCATGACATTCCCGTGTTCCCCATGTTTTCCCCATGTTTTCCCAGTGTTTCCCCGCATTTCCCCTGTGTTTCCCCCATGTTTTCCCCATGACATTCCCATGTTTTCCCTGTGTTTTCCCCATGACATTCCCATGTTTTCCCTGTGTTTTCCCCATGACATTCCCATGTTTTCCCCGTGTTTTCCCTGTGGTTTCCCCGTGATTTCCCCGTGACATTCCTGTGCCATTTCCCATGACATTCCCATGTTTTCCCCGTGTTTTCCCCGTGTTTTTCCCATGACATTCCCGTGTTTCCCCCGTGTTTTCCCCATGACATTCCTGTGCCATTTCCCATGACATTCCCGTGTTTCCCCCATGTTTCCCCCGTGGTTCCCCCATGGTTTCCCCATGTTTTCCCCCATGTTTTCCCCGTGTTTTCCCCCTGCCATCCCCGCGTTCCCCTCACCGCGGATGCGCATCCCGCGCGGGCTCCTCTCCACACCCCCCGCCAGCAGCAGCAGCAGCGACTTCTTCACATCCTCGTGCCCGAAGATCTCGGGGGCGATGGAGGCGGCCAGGCGCCCGTAGAAATCCCCCCCTGAGGGGCAAAAACGGGAAATTCGGGTTAAAAACGCCAAAATCCGGCATTGGGGGGCGATGGAGGCGGCCAGGCGCCCGTAGAAATCCCCCCCTGAGGGCAAAAAAGGGCAAAAATGGGAAAATTCGGGGCAGAAACGCCAAAATCCGGCATTGGGGGGCGATGGAGGCGGCCAGGCGCCCGTAGAAATCCCCCCCTGAGGGCAAAAAATGGGAAATTCGGGTTAGAAACGCCAAAATCCGGCATTGGGGGGCGATGGAGGCGGCCAGGCGCCCGTAGAAATCCCCCCCTGAGGGGCAAACACGGGAAATTCGGGGCAGAAATGCAAAAATCCGGCATTGGGAGGGTAAAAATGGGAAATTTGGGGTCAGAAATGCCAAAATCTGCTCTGGGGACCCCAAAATTGGCTACAACGGCCCCAGAATTGGCTGGAATGGCCCAAAAAATTCCCCAAATCCCCTTTTTCCCCCCAAATCCCCTTTCCCTCCATGAAATCCCCGTTTTCCCCAAATCCCCTTTTTTTTTTTCCCTAAAAATCCCCAATTTCCCCTAAAATCCCTTTTTTCCCCTCTAAAAACCCCCATTTTTTGTCCCCAAAAATCCCAATTCTCCCTTCAAATCTTGAAAAAAATCCCCATTCCCCCCCCAAAAATCCCCAATTTTACACCAAAGAAATTCCCATTTTTCCCCCCCAAAATCCCCCTTTTTTCCCCAAAATTCCCCAAATTTTGCCTTGAAATTCTCTTTTTTCTCCCCCAAAAATGCCCAATTTCCCCCCAAAAATCCCCAATTTTACACCAAAGAAATTCCCATTTTTCCCCCCAAAAATCCCCTTTTTTTTCCCCAAAATTCCCCAAATTTTGCCTTGAAATTCTCTTTTTTCCCCAAAAAAAATCCCCAATTTCCCCCCAAAATCCCCAATTTTCCCCCCCAAAAACCCCCAATTTTCCCCCAAAAAATCCCCAATTTTACACCAAAGAAATTCCCATTTTTCCCCCCAAAAATCCCCCTTTTTTCCCCAAAATTCGCCTTGAAATTCTCTTTTTTCCCCAAAAAAAATCCCCATTTTCCCCCCCAAAAATCCCCAATTTTTCCCCCAAAAATCCCCAATTTTTCCCCAAAATCCCCAACTTTCCCCCCAAAATCCCCAATTTTACACCAAAGAAATCCCCTTTTTTCCTCCCAAAAATCCCCATTTTCCCCCCCAAAAATCCCCAATTTTTCCCCCAAAAATCCCCAATTTTTCCCCCAAAAATCCCCAATTTTTCCCCCAAAATCCCTAATTTCCCCCCAAAATCCCCAATTTTACACCAAAGAAATTCCCATTTTTCCCCCCAAAAATCCCCAATTTTCCCCCAAAAATCCCCAATTTTACACCAAAGAAATTCCCATTTTTCCCCCCCAAAAATCCCCATTTTCCCCCCAAAAATCCCCAATTTTCCCCAAAATCCCCAATTTTACACCAAAGAAATTCCCATTTTTCCTCCCAAAAATCCCCATTTTTGGCCCCGTCTCTCACCGGTGCCCAGGATCTCCTGCAGCTCCTCGGGGCTCAGCTCCGCCCCCTCACCCTCCTCCTCCTCACTCTTGTTCACCTTGGCCACGTGGTGCCCCTCCAGGAAGGTCTCTGACAGCAAACCCTGCAAAAATGGGAAAAATCCTGGGATTTTGGGAAAAAATCCCGAAATTTTGGGGTAAAAAATGGGGATTTTTGGTGAAAAAATGGGGATTTTTGGGGGGAAAAGTTGAATTTTTGGGGGAACAGGTGAGGCTGGGAACAGGTGATGTCCCTCCAGGAAGGTCTCTGACAGCAAACCCTGCAAAAAAATGGGAAATTTGGGGGAAAATCCTGGGATTTTGGGAAAAAATCCCGAAATTTTGGGGAAAAAATGGAGAATTTTGGGGAAAAAATGGGGATTTTTGGGGGAAAAGTTGAATTTTTAGAGGGCACAGGAGAGGGCAGGGACAGGTGATGTCCCTCCAGGAAGGTCTCTGACAGCAAACCCTGTGAAAATGGGAAAAATCCTGGGAGTTTGGAAAAAAATCCTGAAATTTTGGGAAAAAATCCTGAAATTTTGGGGAAAAAATGAGAATTTTTGGGGAAAAAGTTGAATTTTTGGGGGAACAGGTGAGGAATTTTTGGGGACAGGTGATGCCCTCCAGGAAGGTCTCTGACAGGAAACCCTGCAAAAATGGGAAATTTGGGAAAAATCCTGGGAGTTTGGAAAAAAATCCTGAAATTTTGGGGAAAAAATGAGAATTTTTGGGGAAAAAATGGAGATTTTTGGGGAAAAAAATGGAGATTTTTGATGAAAAAATGGAGATTTTTTGGGGGTAAAAGTTGAATTTTTGGAAGGAACAGGTGGTGCCCCTCCAGGAAGGTCTCTGAAAGCAAACCCTGAAAAATGGGAAAAATCCTGGGATTTTGGGAAAAAATCACGAAATTTTGGGGAAAAAAATTGGGGGTTTTGGTGAAAAAATGGGGATTTTTGGGGAAAAAATGGGGATTTTGAGAGGAAAAGTTGCATTCTGGAAGGAACAGGTGATGTCCCTCAGGAACGTCTCTGACAGCAAACCCTGAAAAACGGGAAAGATCCTGGGATTTTGGGAAAAATCCCGAAATTTTGGGGAAAATCCTGAAATTTTGCGGAAAAAAAATGGGGATTTTTGGTGAAAAAATGGGGATTTTTGGTGAAAAAATGGGGATTTTACGTGAAAAAATGGGGATTTTCGGTGGAAAAATGGGGATTTTTGGGGGGAAAAGTTGAATTTCTGGAAGGAACAGGTGATGTCCCTCCAGGAAGGTCTCTGACAGCAAACCCTGAAAAATGGGAAATTTGGGGGAAAATCCTGGGATTTTGGGAAAAATCCTGAAATTTTGGGGTAAAAAATGGGGATTTTTGGGGAAAAAATGGGGATTTTTGAGAGGAAAAGTTGAATTTTTGGAAGGAACAGGTGATGTCCCTCCAGGAAGGTCTCTGACAGCAAACCCTGCAAAAATGGGAAATTTGGGAAAAAATCCTGAAATTTGGGGTAAAAAATGGGGATTTTGGGAAAAAATCCCGGAATTTTAGAATAAAATTGGGGATTTTTGGGGGAAAAGTTGAATTTTTAGAGGGCACAGGAGAGGGCAGGGACAGGTGATGTCCCTCCAGGAAGGTCTCTGACAGCAAACCCTGGTTTGGGGTGAAAAATGGGAATTTGGGGAAAAAATCCAGAAAATTTTGGGAAAAATTGAGATTTTTAGGGAAAAAAATGGGAATTTTTGGGGGAAAACCAGGCATTTTATGGTGCAAAAATGGAATTTTCTGGAGGGAATGGTGAGATTTGGGGTCAGACAGGTGAGATTTGGCACAAAGGGGGATTTGGAGGAAAGATAAGAGAATTCTGGGGGCATTTTTTGGCATTTTGGGTGTTCCCAGGTGAGATTTTGGAATCTCAGGTGCAGGTGGGTGTCCCCAGGTGCAGTTTTGGGGTCTCAGGTGCAGTTTTGGGGTCTCAGATGAGATTTTTGGGGTCTCAGGTGAGGTTTTGGGGTTCCAAGTGAGGTTTTTGGAGTCTCAAGTGAGGTTTTGGGGTCCCAGGTGTATTTTTGGCACTCACCTGTGCCACCTGTCTGTACCCGGCCCTCAGCAGGGGCAGGAAGGCGGCTCTGGGTGCAGTTTGGGATGTTCCCAGGTGTATTTAGGATATCCCCAGGTGTATTTTGGGGTCTCAGATGAGGTTTTGGGGTCTCACCTGTGCCACCTGTCTGTACCCCGTTCTCAGCAGGGGCAGGAAGGCAGCTCTGGGTGTATTTTGGGGTCTCACCTGTGCCACCTGCCGGTACCCCGCCCTCAGCAGGGGCAGGAAGGCAGCTCTGGGTGCAGTTTAGGACATCCCCAGGTGTATTTTTGGGGTGTTCCCAGGTGTATTTTGGGTATCCCCAGGTGTATTTGTGACTCACCTGTGCCACCTGTCTGTACCCCGTCCTCAGCAGGGGCAGGAAGGCAGCTCTGGGTGCAGTTTTTGGGGTATCCCCAGGTGTATTTTACACACTCACCTGTGCCACCTGCCGGTACCCCGCCCGCAGCAGGGGCAGGAAGGCGGCTCTGGGTGCAGTTTAGGGTATCCCCAGGTGTATTTAGGATATCCCCAGGTACATTTTTGGCACTCACCTGTGCCACCTGTCTGTACCCCGCCCTCAGCAGGGGCAGGAAGGCAGCTCTGGGTGCAGTTTTTGGGGTCCCAGGTGTATTTTTGGGGTATCCCCAGGTGTATTTGGGGTCTCACCTGTGCCACCTGTCTGTACCCCGCCCGCAGCAGGGGCAGGAAGGCAGCGCTGGGTGCAGTTTAGGATATCCCCAGATGTATTTTGGCACTCACCTGTGCCACCTGCGGTACCCCGTTCTCAGCGGGGCAGGAAGGCAGCGCTGGGTGCAGTTTTTGGGGTCTCAGGTACATTTTTGGCACTCACCTGTGCCACCTGCCGGTACCCCGCCGCAGCAGGGGCAGGAAGGCGGTGCTGGGTGTATTTTTGGGGTATCCCCAGGTGTATTTAGGATACCCCAGTTGCATTTACACACTCACCTGTGTCACCTGTCTGTACCCCGTTCTCAGCAGGGGCAGGAAGGCGCCCTGGGTGCAGTTTTTGGGTCCCAGGTGTATTTAGGATACCCCAGGTGTATTTGTGACTCACCTGTGCCACCTGCCGGTACCCCGTTCTCAGCAGGGGCAGGAAGGCGGCTCTGGGTGTATTTAGG
>NW_026994013.1:0-8636 GCF_028769735.1 Zonotrichia leucophrys gambelii
TCGGGCCTAAGAAACACGCGGACACCAATATGGTGGAGGATCAAAGGCCTTTATTCTCTCTTCCCGTGGGGTTTTATAGTCTAGGGGGCTTCTACGTCAGGTGGGGGTCTGTCCTTACCATCTATGGTTAGTAGGGGATGGAAAGTTACCTGGGCAAGTGGAAAGTTACTGGAATCCAGTTCGGGGGGCTACATTCCTATGTTAATTTTCTTATCTAAGGGGGCAGGGGCCCTGTCTTCCCGTAACATCACGAGATCTTCCGAACGCCAGGCCCTATCTGCTACATCTCCCCCCCCTTTTTCACAAATGAATGAGGTAGTCATACACTGAAATGAGGTATAAGGTTGCAGTTCGATAAGGAAAAGGGGGTTTGGTACATCTGAGTAAGTTTTTCGCCAGTCAAGGTTAGGACTTGTGGCTGGCAGTGTTCCCTGGTTGGATTCGCCGCCCGATGAACAGGATGTTGGCCCGTTCCAGGCGGGCCTGAACGAATGAGACCAGCTTGTTCAGCAGGCAAGGTCCGAAGGTAACCGCTAGAAGCAGCAATGCCAGTGGACCTATTAGGGTAGAAATCAGAGTGGTTAGCCATGGTGATTGATTGAACCAGGACTCGAACCAGCCCTGTTGGGCTTCCCTGTCCTTATGCCTCTGAGCCAGTCTGTTTTGGAGCTCTGCCATGGAGTCTCTCACGACTCCTGTGTGGTCTGCATAGAAGCAGCACTCCTCTCTCAAGGCGGCACACAGGCCCCCTTGCTGCATGAACAGGAGGTCCAGACCTCGCCTGTTCTGCAAGACCACTTCCGAGAGAGAGGAGACTGACTTCTCCAGGAAGGAGATGGATTTCTCGATCCTTTGCAGGTCTCATCGATGGTCATTTGCAGCTGGGACAGTGCTTGGTGCTGTGTCGCTAGGGCTGAGACACCCGTTGCCGTTCCTGCTGCTCCTAGACCGAGCAGCATTGCGATAGTTACACCTGTTATTATTTCTCTTTTGTGGAGCTGGCTGGGTTCCTCAAAAAGGTGGTACACCTCTTCGTCTGAGTGGTACAGGACCCTAGGAACAATCAGAACTTGGACACAAAAGTCGTTAGAGTCATCAAATTTGGCAAGAGACACACAGGGACTCACTCCAGATCGCTGGCAAACCCACATCCCAGGTGCGGATGGGACTACCCACTTATTGTTTTTCCTGTTAGGCTTGACAACTTTGGTGCAGACGTTGCCTCTCCGCCTAGCTAGGGTTGCATTGCCAAAGCATCTGCCCTGGCCTGTGACCTGGCTCAGGGTGATCCCTTTGCGAGGGGTTTCCCATCTGCACTGGTGAGGGGCATCGGCTGTGGAGTAACTGAAGGGAGTGTTTAAAGCAATTCCTTCATAAAAGGGAGGTTTGACATCGTAGCAAAGCCAGCAGGATTCGGTTAGGTTAGGGTTGGATTCATTCAGGGATATAAAGGTAGCTTCTAACATATGAAGGATTGGGTCTGAGTACGATCTGGCCGCGCGGTCTGTCTGAAAGACTTCCGCATGGCCGGTTGGGACTTTGCTAACTCTAGTGGGTAGGGTTTTAGGGTAGGTTGCGTTTTTCCCTTTCGGCACGCTTTTAATCACTTTGTTTGGTCCGACCGCTCGGGGTGCCGACGGTTGGAGCCTGGTAATTCGCACATTTACTCTCTCTTTTGACCCTTGAAGGACAACTGTCCACGTTCGGCCTATGGCCCAACTGGGGTGATGTGGCTGCAAGACTGTCATGTTATAGCTAGTGCATTTCCGAATTTTTGGGACTTTATGGCGATTGCGATAAAAGTTTCCCTGGAGGAAGATGGGTGTTTTGCAGCCGCTGGGTGCCCAGGTGAACTGTAAGAATTTGTCGGGCTCTTGTGGATCCCACCCAGGCCCCGACGGTCTGGCATCTGTAACAATGGTTTCGCAGCCCCAGTGCCCACAATATCCCCACCCTGGGTGATTGCAGTAGCTTTTTCCTGGGTTTGAAGCTGGGCACCAGTAGGATAGGTACATGTGTGTGGCGTGTGGGAAATTGGGGTCTACCTTTGGTTGTCCTGGGAACAGTTCAGTGATGCGGAGCACGAAGGATGGGGCGTTTGGTGTGATGGTTTCCCTGAGCACCTTGTCACTACTAAGGTGTCGCATGACCCACCTGAAAGGCCGGTGGGGGTAGTGATCTGGGCTGGCTTGTCCTCTGGCAACAAGCCCCAACAGCAAAATCACACAGAAACACCGCTGATGCCTGGGTCTCACCCATGCGGGTCTCTCGGGCGCTGCCAAGCGGCTTGGTGGTCTGTCACTTTCCTCTGGGATGGGCATGTACACGTCACGAGGACGTCCTATGAGCATGTCCTGTAAACAGAAACTCACAATTCTCATCAGTCTCATCCTGCTTATTATGAAGGTCGGGCTTAATTGACTTAAGTGGACACCACCTGACTTTGCCGTCCTTTTTGACAGCTGCATACCCTCTCCCTGTGAGCATCAGCCTCCAGCCCCGTTCCCATTCGCCCAGCTCGTTTCTAATTACCACCTGCGGGCCCTCCTCTAGCGCTCGGGTGGTCCAGTGCTTTTGAACAGGACTGTTTGTTTCATCTCCCTAGGGAACTGATTCAGTGCTAGCAAAGCAGTTGCCAGCATGCGCGCTTGATCTCCTGTGGAAATGGCATTGGCAAAGCCCTCTGCCTTTGCCAACACCTCTAGCTTGGTTTTCAGGGTCTGATTTGCTCTTTCCACTATGGCCTGCCCGGTACTGTTATATGGGATACCTTGCACTAATGTGATGCCCCATTTTGAGGCGAATTCCTGTACTGGTTTGGAGGTGAAATTGGACCCGTTGTCCGTTTTGATCTGCTTTGGGATACCAAGCCAAGCCATGGCTGTCAGCCAGTGCTGAACTGTGGCCTTGGAGTTTGTTTTGGGGTGCTGTGTGGCTATGATCGCTCCGCTATAAGTGTCCACTGTCACTGCAAGCCACGCTCGGGGCTTCAGCAGTTCACACCAGGTGAAGTCCGATTGCCAGATCTCTGAAGGCTTGAGACCTCTCGGGTTGACTCCACTGGTCCACAGGGGTGACTTCTGGCAATGAGGACAGGTGGCTACCACGTGTTTTGCGTCTGCGGTCGGGATCCCGCATCTCTTCGCCAGCGCTTTGGCTCCGATGTGGAGCGACTCGTGCAGCTGACGAGCTTCCTGCAACGTCCATACGCCTTTTGCTGCGGCGTCCGCTTTGTCGTTGCCGATCTGGAAGTAACCTTTGACTGGGTCGTGGCTGTTAACGTGAATGACTGACACGGTGCCCTGTCGCGAGGAGAGTGCTTCTTCCAGCATTAGGGCTGCTGCTGATGTAGACACTCCTGGTCCTGCCATGGCTAGGCAAAGCCTTGCCACGAATATAGAGTCCGTTACTATGTTAAGGTGTTCCTCTTGAAAGAGTCCGCACGCCAAGATGACTGCTGTCGCCTCCAGCTGTTGCACTGACAGTGTGGGGTCACACGCTTTGACGCAATGCCATTGCTCTCCTGCCTGCCACACTGCTGCTGCGGTTGAAGTCATGGAGGAAGCGTCTGTGAAGACCGTTGGTCCTGGCTGCGGTCGGTCCATGACCTTTGGCGGTATGTCCATGTCGACAATGGTCAGCAGCTTAGTCCAGGGTGGTTTGGAGGAGTAGGAGATTTCTCCTCCGAAGCCGGTGAGAGCAAGGGCTAGGTACTCCGATATTGTGGCTGACTCCATAGTTGGTTGCTTGCGAAACGGAAGGTGGATGCTTGTTGGCTCAGTCCCTAGGTGTTTCAAAGCGAGTTTCCTGCCTTTCATGATGAGGTTAGCGATGCATTCGATTCCCAGGGAGAAAGCACGAGCAGGTCTTCCGAGAACCACCCATTGAATCGGTCGGGCCTTTTCAGAAGGTCCTTGAGCCAGTGCTCCCACTCCCCCCCTCGGTGTAAAGTGAACGTATAAGTCCAGTGGCATGGCTGGGTTCCACCTGGCAAGTGTGCCCGTGGACATCTGGCTTTCGATGAAGTCAAGGGAGCTCGTCGCTTGCGGTGTCAGCTCCTTGGGTTCCCAGGGGTGCTTTTCTTTCAGGAGGTCATACAGGGGGTCCATGACCTCAGGAGGAATCAGGACGATGTTGCGAAGCCACTGCAGTGATCCCACCAGGCGTTGCACGTCGTGTAGTGTTTTGACGTCTCGACTGACTTTCGCCTCGGGGGGTGTCACGTAGGAGCTTGTGATCCCCACTCCCAGGAAGGTCACGCAGGGTCCTCTCTTGATCTTTGTGCTTGCGATCTCGAAGCCGTTGGCCTGAAGGGTTTCCGTGATTGTGGATACCAGGTGATCTACTTCACTTACCGATGGAGCTGCTACCAGGATGTCGTCCATGTACTGAATGATGGTTGCGGTGGGATGGGAGTGTCGAACTGGCATCAGTGCTTTGTCCACAGTGATTTGGCATATGACAGGACTGTTGACAAGTCCCTGTGGCAATACCCGCCATTGGAAGCGGAGGTTAGGCCGTTCGCCATTTCGGAATGCCACGGAAAAGGCAAATCGTTCTCTGTCCTCAGGGTGCAGGGGTATTGAGAAGAAACAGTCCTTGATGTCCAGCACTGCGCACGGCCGCCCTGCAGGGATGGCTGAGTTCGTGGGTAGCAGTGTCTGGACCGGACCCATGGGTTGGATCGCTTTGTTTACCTCTCTCAGGTCGTGGATGAGACGATAGCCTTCTCCGGACCTTTTGGGGATCACGAATACAGGGGTGTTCCAGAGGCTGATGGAGGGTTCTATGTGACCCTTTTGCAGCTCGCGGTCGACCAGTTCCAGTAAGGCTGCCGCTCGAGGCTCTGTCAGGGGCCACTGCTCGACCCATACGGGGTCTGATGATTTCCAGGTCAATTTGATCGGCAGCGGAGGGTGTACAGCAGTGGCCCTTAGGATAAATTTGTAATCCGGAATCCTAGCATGGAAAGAATGTCCCTTCCTAACAGGGGTGGAGAGTTTTGCAGTATGTACGGGTGGATCGCAACTGTCTGTTCTGGTCCCTTTATCGTGTGAAGTGTTATAGCCACCAGCTGGGTGCTTTTCCATGTCCGGGACTGCCCTCCCACTCCGTTCACTGGAGGGACTTCTTTGAATTGCCAATGTCTGGGCCAATGTGCTTGGGGAATAATCGTGCAGTCTGAACCCGTGTCCGCCCAGAACTGTAACCCTATGACATGGGAATCCTGACTGCCATAAAGCCGGCATGTCCCCCACACCATCAAGGGTTCCCTCCCTATTTTCATAGCCAGGGCCACCCAGGGATCCCGCTCTGGGGCGTCTCCTGCTGGCCCTGTACCACCGGCGCAGCTTGTGGCAGTGGGGGGTGCGAGGGTGCTGAGGGGGTTGCATAGCTTTGCCATTGCACCGTAGGCAGGGATGCAAAATTGGCTACTCCCTGTGGGGGGATAGGATATGAAGGTCCCCTGCCCCAGTGGGGGTTGCTGTAGCTGGGCCGCTGCATATTCCAGGGTGGGAGGGGGCTGGACACGGCCCGGCTGCCCCCCCCCTCTCCCGTTTCCCTGAAGCCTGGATCTGCATTCCTTAACCAAATGCCCCTTCTTTCCACATGCCCAGTACGGTCCCTTAAGTCCCCCTTGGCGTGGTGGAGCAGCTGCTGATAGGCGCCTTGGCTGGGGGCAGTTTACTGCCAGGTGGCCTGCCTGGCCACACTTCAGGCATGCCATCACACTGGTTATTGCAGTGTGAACTGCTGCTTGGATGGGAGCCAGATGCTCTTCCTTTGCAACGTGCCTAATCATGGTTGCTGTATTAGACTCAGGTGGCAGTGACCTTAAAATGTCCTTGGTGGCTGAGTTACACTGCTGGCGCAGGCAGTCTGCCAGCACGGGACCCTTAGCCTCCGACGGCAACGAGGAGGAGTCCAGTGCTGCCTGAAGTCTGTCCACAAACTGAGTGAAGCTCTCGCTCTCACTCTGTTTGATGGTCGACCATGGGGCTGGACTGGCTACTACTTTAGCCGCAGCACGGATGGCTTCCCGGGCAGCACGGGTGGTTGTCATAACCTCATGAGCCCGCAAGCCCTCAGCCTGCGCCTGGGGTGTAATCATGGTGGGGTCTCTGCCCATGAGCCTCTGTAAGCTGGAGCCATGCAGTGGATGGTTAGGTCCTGTCACTCGGGCCAGCTCCTTTGTGCATTGATCTTCCCACTCCTGTTTAAAAACTATCATCCCCGCGCCATCAAAAATCATCCTACACGTCTGTTTAATATCAAAAGGCAACATATCATCCCCTCCGAAAACGCCATCAATGAGTGTGGTAACCATGGCAGAATTAATTCCCTTGTCTGCAATCGCTTTGATTATTGCCTGGATTTCCTTTGGGTTTACAGGGGAGTAAGTCCTCTGTTGGTTATCGCCTGTTCCCCTTACGCGGACCGGGAGCACCAGGTTAGCAGACGGGCTCCACTCCGCACAAAACATCTTTGTCTTCCGCCAATCCGTAAGCGGAGTCCGGTCTTTCTCTAATGACCCCTTCACCCATGCGGGAGCCCTGCGACTAGAAACCTTGTATGCCGCTGATCTCCCTCTGTTAAAGCTAGAATCCGAATCCGAGCTCTCTGAATCCGAACTCCCTGACTCCCCCTCGTCCCAGACCGAGTCAGAGTCAGAGCCGGAAGCAGAGTGAGTCAGCACTTCTGGGCTGCTCTGCCTTTTTCCCGGGCTCTGACCCCGCCCCCTCCTGCGGGGGTAGGACCGTTCCCTCCCCCTGGGGTCCCCCCACCTCCTGCTGGGGGAGGTTCTTGCCCTATAAGGACTTAATTTGAATAGAGCGCTTTGATTGGTCTTACGCCGTACCGCGGGGGCCGCCCCTTCTCCCCGCTCTCCCGCGCGTGCGTTCTGGAGCGCGCTGACTGCATTTCCGCCCCCCGTCTCCTTACTTCCGCCCTCACCACGTGCTTCGGCGCTTTTATCAAACCCATATGGCGGCGGGGAGTCCCTGCCGCTCCCGGCGCCGCTCCCGGCGGGGTCGGCCGCGTTCCGCGCCTCCTCCGCCAACCCCCGCCAGAACGCCCGTGCGTGTCCTCCCCCCCCGATGGCGAGTCCGCTCTCTGGGGGGTTTCCGCCGACCGCGCCCCCCCCCGCGAGACCGCCCGGGTCAAGAATCTCCGCAGTCTGTGTCGCCGCACCTACCCCAGGCTGTGGGGGGGCTAGCAAGCAGGTTTGTGCGGCTTTCCAGGCTTCCTGCTCTTGTCGAGCTTTCTGTAAAGCCTGGAGAACTTTGCCCCAGGATTTTAGGGCTTTCCCTGAGCCGGAACACATAGTGTCTTCGGCCAGGACCGTTGTGCAACCATCCCAAACCTCCGGATGGAGGATATCCGTGGGGCTTTCTATAGCCCCAAGCTTAACCAATCTCGGCAATGCGAGAGATAAATCCTTAATTTTACATTCTATCCCAAACTGTGCATGCATATCTGATACGACCTTTGCATAGGATTCCATGTTCCTTGCTGGTCCGGGGCGTCCCCCACGCTGCAGTCGGAACCGGCCGCTGACAGCCGCTGCCTCCTGTCCAGGCGAATCCCCGTTCCCCGGGCGCTGATCGGCTTCCCGGGTTTTCGGCACCAGAATGTTGCCTTCTGATACAAGGCAGGCGGCCTGGTTTCAGGAGACAGCACGGTGACCCATTCCCCAGGGTCACTCGGGCCTAAGAAACACGCGGACACCAATATGGTGGAGGATCAAAGGCCTTTATTCTCTCTTCCCGTGGGGTTTTATAGTCTAGGGGACTTCTACGTCAGGTGGGGGTCTGTCCTTACCATCTATGGTTAGTAGGGGATGGAAAGTTACCTGGGCAAGTGGAAAGTTACTGGAATCCAGTTTGGGGGGCTACATTCCTATGTTAATTTTCTTATCTGAGGGGGCAGGGGCCCTGTCTTCCCGTAACATCACGAGATCTTCCGAACGCCAGGCCCTATCTGCTACAGGGTTGGGGTGGGTTTGGGGTGATTAGGGATGGGTTTGAGGGGTTTAGGGGGGGGTTGAGGGGGTTTGGAGTGATTTGGGTTGGGTTTGAGGGGGTTTTGGGGTGGGTTTCTGGGGATTTGGGGGGGATTGGGGAGATTTGGGGTGGGTTTTAGGGGTTTGGGTGGGTTTGAGGTGGGTTTGGAGTGATTTGGGTTGGGTTTGGGGGGATTTGGGGGGGGTTTGGGGGGGTTTGGGGTGGGTTTGGGGTGGGTTTTATGGGTTAGGGTGGGTTTGGGGGGCTTTGGGGTGATTTGGGGTGGGTTTTGGAGGTTTAGGATGGGTTTGGGGTGGGTTTTGGGGGATTTAGGGTGGGTTTTGGGGGATTTGGGGTGGGTTTGGGGCGGGTTTTCGGGGATTTGGGATGGGTTTAGGGAGTTTGGGGTGATTTGGGATGGGTTTAGGGGGATTTGGGGTGGGTTTGTGGGTTTGGATGGCTTAGGATGGGTTTGGGGTGGATTTAGGCGGTTTTGGGATGGGTTGAGATGGGTTTTGGATGGGTTTGAGTGGCTTTGGGTTGGGTTTGGGGGGTTTGGATGGGTTTTGGGGATTTGGGGTGGGTTTTGGGGGGGTTTGGGGTGGGTTTGGGAGGTTTAGGATGGGTTTGGGG
>NW_026994014.1:0-8619 GCF_028769735.1 Zonotrichia leucophrys gambelii
GGTGCCACCTTTCATCTGGGAACCATCCTGCGTATCGTGGATTTTCAGGAGCCAGCCGGCCACTCCCAGCCACAGGCCCCCAAACACAAACTACGCCCTTTCCCTGGAAAAAACTCACCTGCCCATCTTCTGGCTGGCAGATTGCAGGAGCCACTTCCCTCTATCAAACCAGCCCGACTCGGCACTGGTGCCACCTTTCATCTGGGAACCATCCTGCGTATCGTGGATTTTCAGGAGCCAGCCGGCCACTCCCTGCCACAGGCCCCAACACAAACACGGCCCTTTTCCCTGGCAAAAAACTACCGCCCGCTTCTGGCTGGCAGATTGCAGGAGCCACTTGCCTCTATCAAACCAGCCGACTCGGCACTGGTGCCACCTTTCATCTGGGAACCATCCTGCGTATCGTGGATTTTCAGGAGCCAGCCGGCCACTCCCAGCCACAGGCCCCAGAACACAAACCACGGCCCTTTTCCCTGGCAAACAAAACTCACCGCCCCGCTTCTGGCTGGCAGATTGCAGGAGCCACTTGCCTCTATCAAACCAGCCCGACTCGGCACTGGTGCCACCTTTCATCTGGGAACCATCCTGCGTATCGTGGATTTTCAGGGCCAGCCGGCCACTCCCAGCCACAGGCCCCAAACACAAACTACGGCCCTTTTCCCTGGCAAGAAAACTACCTGCCCGCTTCTGGCTGGCAGATTGCAGGAGCCACTTGCCTCTATCAACCAGCCCGACTCGGCACTGGTGCCACCTTCATCTGGGAACCATCCTGCGTATCGTGGATTTTCAGGAGCCAGCCGGCCACTCCCAGCCACAGGCCCCCAACACAAACCACGGCCCTTTTCCCTGGCAACAAAACTACCGCCCCATTCTGGCTGGCAGATTGCAGGAGCCACTTGCCTCTATCAAACCAGCCCGACTCGCACTGTGCCACCTTTCATCTGGGAACCATCCTGCGTATCGTGGATTTTCAGGAGCCAGCCGGCCACTCCCAGCCACAGGCCCCCAAACACAAACCACGGCCCTTTTCCCTGGCAGTAAAACTGACCTGCCCGTCATCTGGCTGGCAGATTGCAGGAGCCACTTGCCTCTATCAAACCAGCCCGACTCGGCACTGGTGCCACCTTTCATCTGGGAACCATCCTGCGTATCGTGGATTTTCAGGAGCCAGCCGCCACTCCCAGCCACAGGCCCCCGAACACAAACCACGGCCCTTTTCCCTGGCAAACAAAACTCACCCGCCCCGCTTCTGGCTGGCAGATTGCAGGAGCCACTTCCCTCTATCAAACCAGCCCGACTCAGCACTGGTGCCACCTTTCATCTGGGAACCATCCTGCGTATCGTGGATTTTCAGGAGCCAGCCGGCCACTCCCAGCCACAGGCCCCCAAACAAAACTACGGCCCTTTCCCTGGAATAAAACTGACCTGCCCATCTCTGGCTGGCAGATTGCAGAACCACTTGGCTCTTCAAACCAGCCCACTTGGCACTGGTGCCACCTTTCATCTGGGAACCATCCTGCGTATCGTGGATTTTCAGGAGCCAGCCGGCCACTCCCAGCCACAGGCCCCGAACACAAACTACGGCCCTTTTCCCTGGAAGAAACTCGACCTGCCCGCTTCTGGCTGGCAGATTGCAGGAGCCACTTGCCTCTATCAAACCAGCCCGACTCGGCACTGGTGCCACCTTTCATCTGGGAACCATCTGCGTATCGTGGATTTTCAGGAGCCAGCCGGCCACTCCCAGCCACAGGCCCCGAACACAAACTACGGCCCTTTTCCCCGGAATAAAAACTACCGCCCGCTTCTGGCTGGCAGATTGCAGGAGCCACTTCCTCTATCAAACCAGCCCGACTCGGCACTGGTGCCACCTTTCATCTGGGAACCATCCTGCGTATCGTGGATTTTCAGGAGCCAGCCGGCCACTCCCAGCCACAGGCCCCCAACACAAACACGGCCCTTTTCCCTGGAAGAAAACTGACCGCCCGTCTTCTGGCTGGCAGATTGCAGGAGCCACTTGCCTCTATCAAACCAGCCCGACTCGGCACTGGTGCCACCTTTCATCTGGGAACCATCCTGCGTATCGTGGATTTTCAGGAGCCAGCCGGCCACTCCCAGCCACAGGCCCCCGAACACAAACCACGGCCCTTTTCCCTGGCAAAAAACTAACCCGCCCCGCTTCTGGCTGGCAGATTGCAGGAGCCACTTCCCTATCAAACCAGCCCGACTCGGCACTGGTGCCACCTTTCATCTGGGAACCATCCTGCGTATCGTGGATTTTAAGGAGCCAGCCGGCCACTCCCAGCCACAGGCCCCCGAAACAAAACCACGGCCCTTTTCCCTGGAAACAAAACTACCCGCCCGCTTCTGGCTGGCAGATTGCAGGAGCCACTTGCCTCTATCAAACCAGCCCGACTCGGCACTGGTGCCACCTTTCATCTGGGAACCATCCTGCGTATCGTGGATTTTCAGGAGCCAGCGGGCCACTCCCAGCCACAGGCCCCCGAACACAAACCACGGCCCTTTTCCCTGGCAAGAAAACTCACCGCCCCGCTTCTGGCTGGCAGATTGCAGGAGCCACTTGCCTCTATCAAACCAGCCCGACTCGGCACTGGTGCCACCTTTCATCTGGGAACCATCCTGCGTATCGTGGATTTTCAGGAGCCAGCCGGCCACTCCCAGCCACAGGCCCCGAACACAAACCACGGCCCTTTTCCCTGGCAAAAAAACTCACCCCCCGCTTCTGGCTGGCAGATTGCAGGAGCCACTTCCCCATATCAAACCAGCCCGACTCGGCACTGGTGCCACCTTTCATCTGGGAACCATCCTGCGTATCGTGGATTTTCAGGAGCCAGCCGGCCACTCCCAGCCACAGGCCCCGAACACAAACCACGGCCCTTTTCCCTGGAATCAAAACTACCTCCCGCATCTGGCTGGCAGATTGCAGGAGCCACTTGCCTCTATCAAACCAGCCCGACTCGCTAATGGTGCCACCTTTCATCTGGGAACCATCCTGCGTATCGTGGATTTTCAGGAGCCAGCCGGCAACTCCCACCCACAGGCCCCCGAACACAAACCACGGCCCTTTTCCCTGGCAAAAAACTCACCGCCCCGCTTCTGGCTGGCAGATTGCAGGAGACCACTTCCCCTATCAAACCAGCCGACTCGCACTGGTGCCACCTTTCATCTGGGAACCATCCTGCGTATCGTGGATTTTCAGGAGCCAGCGGCCACTCCCAGCCACAGGCCCCCGAACACAAACCACGGCCCTTTCCTGGCAAAGTAAAATCACCCGCCCCTGCTTCTGGCTGGCAGATTGCAGAACACTTCCTCTATCAAACCAGCCGACTCGGCACTGGTGCCACCTTTCATCTGGGAACCATCCTGCGTATCGTGGATTTTCAGGAGCCAGCCGGCCACTCCCAGCCACAGGCCCCGAACACAAACACGGCCCTTTTCCCTGCAAAGAAAACTCACCGCCCCGCTTCTGGCTGGCAGATTGCAGAGCCACTTCCTCTATCAAACCAGCCCGACTCGCACTGGTGCCACCTTTCATCTGGGAACCATCCTGCGTATCGTGGATTTTCAGGAGCCAGCCGGCACTCCCAGCCACAGGCCCCCAACACAAACTACGGCCCTTTTCCCTGGAAGTAAAACTACTCCCCGTCTCTGGCTGGCAGATTGCAGGAGCCACTTGCCTCTATCAACCACCCGACTCGGCACTGGTGCCACCTTTCATCTGGAACCATCCTGCGTATCGTGGATTTTCAGGAGCCAGCCGGCCACTCCCAGCCACAGGCCCCAACACAAACCACGGCCCTTTTCCCTGGCAAAGAAAACTACCCCCCCGTCTCTGGCTGGCAGATTGCAGGAGCCACTTTCCTCTATCAAACCAGCCCGACTCGGCACTGGTGCCACCTTTCATCTGGGAACCATCCTGCGTATCGTGGATTTTCAGGAGCCAGCCGGCCACTCCCAGCCACAGGCCCCCGAACACAAACCACGGCCCTTTTCCCTGGCAAAAAAACTCACCCGCCCCGCTTCTGGCTGGCAGATTGCAGGAGCCACTTCCCATATCAAACCAGCCCGACTCGCACTGGTGCCACCTTTCATCTGGGAACCATCCTGCGTATCGTGGATTTTCAGGAGCCAGCCGGCCACTCCCAGCCACAGGCCCCCGAACACAAACTACGGCCCTTTTCCCTGGAAAAAAACTACCGCCCGTTCTGGCTGGCAGATTGCAGGAGCCACTTGCCTCTATCAAACCAGCCCGACTCGGCACTGGTGCCACCTTTCATCTGGAACCATCCTGCGTATCGGGGATTTTCAGGAGCCAGCCGCCACTCCCAGCCACAGGTCCCCAACAAAACTACGGCCCTTTTCCCTGGAAGTAAAACTACCCCCGTCATCTGGCTGGCAGATTGCAGGAGCCACTTGCCTCTATCAACCAGCCCGACTCGGCACTGGTGCCACCTTTCATCTGGGAACCATCCTGCGTATCGTGGATTTTCAGGAGCCAGCCGGCCACTCCCAGCCACAGCCCCCCAACCCCAAACTACGGCCCTTTTCCCTGGAAGTAAAACTGACCTGCCCGTCATCTGGCTGGCAGATTGCAGGAGCCACTTGCCTCTATCAATCCAGCCCGACTCGGCACTGGTGCCACCTTTCATCTGGGAACCATCCTGCGTATCGTGGATTTTCAGGAGCCAGCCGGCCACTCCCAGCCACAGGCCCCCGAACACAAACCACGGCCCTTTTCCCTGGCAAACAAACTCACCCCCCGCTTCTGCTGGCAGATTGCAGGAGCCACTTCCTCTATCAAACCAGCCCGACTCGGCACTGGTGCCACCTTTCATCTGGGAACCATCCTGCGTATCGTGGATTTTCAGGAGCCAGCCGGCCACTCCCAGCCACAGGCCCCCAAACACAAACAACGGCCCTTTTCCCTGGCAAAAACTGACCGCCCGCATCTGGCTGGCAGATTGCAGGAGCCACTTGCCTCTATCAAACCAGCCCGACTCGGCACTGGTGCCACCTTTCATCTGGGAACCATCCTGCGTATCGTGGATTTTCAGGAGCCAGCCGGCCACTCCCAGCCACAGGCCCCCGAACACAAACACGGCCCTTTTCCCTGGAAGAAAACTGACCCGCCCGCTTCTGGCTGGCAGATTGCAGGAGACACTTGCTCTATCAAACCAGCCCGACTTGGCACTGGTGCCACCTTTCATCTGGGAACCATCCTGCGTATCGTGGATTTTCAGGGGCCAGCCGGCCACTCCCAGCCACAGGCCCCCGAACACAAACTACGGCCCTTTTCCTGGCAAACAAAACTACCCCCCGCTTCTGGCTGGCAGATTGCAGGAGCCACTTCCCTCTATCAAACCAGCCGACTCGCACTGGTGCCACCTTTCATCTGGGAACCATCCTGCGTATCGTGGATTTTCAGGAGCCAGCCGGCCACTCCCAGCCACAGGCCCCAACACAAACTACGGCCCTTTTCCCTGGCAAGAAAACTGACCGCCCGCATCTGGCTGGCAGATTGCAGGAGCCACTTCCTCTATCAAACCAGCCCGACTCGGCACTGGTGCCACCTTTCATCTGGGAACCATCCTGCGTATCGTGGATTTTCAGGAGCCAGCCGGCCACTCCCAGCCACAGGCCCCCGAACAAAACCACGGCCCTTTTCCTGGCAAAAAAACTAACCCGCCCCGCTTCTGGCTGGCAGATTGCAGGAGCCACTTGCCCTATCAAACCAGCCCGACTTTGGCACTGGTGCCACCTTTCATCTGGGAACCATCCTGCGTATCGTGGATTTTCAGGAGCCAGCCGGCCACTCCAGCCACAGGCCCCCAAACAAAACTACGGCCCTTTTCCCTGGAAGTAAAACTGACCTGCCCTCTCTGGCTGGCAGATTGCAGAGCCACTTGCTCTATCAACCAGCCCGACTCGGCACTGGTGCCACCTTTCATCTGGGAACCATCCTGCGTATCGTGGATTTTCAGGAGCCAGCCGCCAGCCACAGGCCCCCGAACACAAACCACGGCCCTTTCCTGGCAAACAAATCACCCCCCCTTCTGGCTGCAGATTGCAGGAGCCACTTGCCTCTATCAAACCAGCCCGACTGGCACTGGTGCCACCTTCATCTGGAACCATCCTGCGTATCGTGGATTTTCAGGAGCCAGCGGCCACTCCCAGCCACAGCCCCCAACACAACACGGCCCTTTCCTGGAAGAAAACTGACCGCCCGCTTCTGCTGGCAGATTGCAGGAGCCACTTGCTCTATCAAACCGCCGACTGCACTGGTGCCACCTTTCATCTGGGAACATCCTGCGTATGTGGATTTTCAGGAGCCAGCCGGCACTCCAGCACAGGCCCCCAACAAAACACGGCCCTTTTCCCTGGAAGAAACTACCGCCGCTTCTGGCTGGCAGATTGCAGGAGCACTTCCTCTATCAAACCAGCCCGACTGGCACTGGTGCCACCTTTCATCTGGGAACCATCCTGCGTATCGTGGATTTTCAGGAGCCAGCCGGCACTCCAGCCACAGGCCCCGAACACAAACTACGGCCCTTTTCCCTGGCAAACAAAACTACCCGCCCCGCTTCTGGCTGGCAGATTGCAGGAGCCACTTCCTCTATCAACCAGCCGACTCGACTGGTGCCACCTTCATCTGGAACCATCCTGTATCGTGATTTTCAGGAGCCCGGCCACTCCCAGCACAGGCCCCAAAAAACACGGCCCTTTTCCCTGGAAAAATACCCCATCTTGCTGGCAGATTGCAGGAGCCACTTCCCTATCAACCAGCCGACTCGCACTGGTGCCACCTTTCATCTGGGAACCATCCTGCGTATCGTGGATTTTCAGGAGCCAGCGGCCACTCCCAGCACAGGCCCCAAAAAACACGCCTTTTCCTGGAAGTAAAACTGACCCCCTCTCTGGCTGCAGATTGCAGGAGCCACTTGCCTCTATCAACCAGCCCGACTGGCACTGGTGCCACCTTTCATCTGGGAACCACCTGCGTATGTGGATTTTCAGGAGCCAGCGGCCACTCCCAGCCACAGGCCCCAACAAAAACACGGCCCTTTTCCCTGGAAGAAAACTACCGCCCGTCATCTGGCTGGCAGATTGCAGGAGCCACTTCCTCTATCAACCAGCCCGACTGGCACTGGTGCCACCTTTCATCTGGGAACCATCCTGCGTATCGTGGATTTTCAGGTATCGTGGATTTTCAGGAGCCAGCCGCCACTCCCAGCCACAGGCCCCCAAACAAAAAACAAAGGCCCTTTTCCCTGGCAAACAAAACTCACCCCCCCCTTCTGGCTGGCAGATTGCAGGAGCCACTTCACTCTATCAAACCAGCCCGACTTGGCACTGGTGCCACCTTTCATCTGGGAACCCTCCTGCGTATTGTGGATTTTCAGGAGCCAGCCGGCCACTCCCAGCCACAGGCCCCTGAACACAAACCACGGCCCTTTTCCCTGGAAAGAAAACTCAACCCGCCCTTCTGCTGGCAATTGCAGGAGCCACTTCCCCTATCAAACCAGCCGACTGGCACTGTGCCACCTTTCATCTGGGAACCATCCTGCGTATCGTGGATTTTCGAGGAGCCGCGGCCACTCCCAGCACATGGCCCCCAAACAAAACTACGCCCTTTTCCCCGGAAGTAAACTGAACTGCCCGCATCTGGCTGGCAGATTGCAGGAGCCACTTGCCTCTATCAATCCCCGCCCGACTCGGCACTGGTGCCACCTTTCATCTGGAACCATCCTGCGTATCGGGATTTTCAGGAGCCAGCCGGCCACTCCCAGCCACAGGCCCCCAAAAACAAACACGGCCCCTTTTTCCCCGGAAAAAAAACTACCCGCCCCCCTTTTGGGTGGCAGAATGCAGAGGGCCACTCCCCTATCAAACCAGCCCACTCGGGACTGGTGCCCCCTTTCATCTGGGAACCATCCTGTGTATCGTGGATTTTCAGAGCCAGCCGGCCACTCCCAGCCACAGGCCCCCGAACCAAACCAGCCTTTTCCGGCAAACAAAATTTACCCGCCCCCCTTTTTTGGCTGGCAGATTGCAGGGCCACTTCCCCTATCAAACCCCCCGACTCGGACTGGGGGCCACCTTTCATCTGAACCATCCTGCGTAGTTTGGGTTTTTTAGGAACCAGCCGGCCACTCCCACCAAAACCCCCGAACACAAACCACGGCCCTTTTTTCCCGGCAAAAAAAAACCCACCCCGCTTCTGGCTTCAGATTTCAGGAGCCACTTCCTATCAAACCAGCCCGACTGCACTGTGCCACCTTTCATCGGAAACCACCCTATTTGGGTTTTCAGGACCCCCGCCACTCCCAGCCACAGCCCCCAAACAAAACCCACGCCTTTTTTCCCCGGAATAAAACGACCTGCCCTCTTTTGGCTGGCAATTGCAGGAAACCACTTGGCTCTTCAAACCCCCCGACTCGGCACTGGTGCCCCTTTCATCGGAACCCTCCGCGATCGTGGATTTTTCAGGGGCCAGCCGCCACCCCCAGCCACAGGCCCCCGAACACAAACACGGCCCTTTCCCTCAAACAAAACTCACCCCCCGCTTCTTGCTGGCAGATTGCAGGAGGGCCCCTTCCCCCC
>NW_026994015.1:0-8613 GCF_028769735.1 Zonotrichia leucophrys gambelii
TTTTTGGGGGCGGGAGTCGGCTGGTTGAAAATCCTCGCTGGCCCCAATAAGGGGCCCATCCAAAGGGCGTTGTGTTTGGGGCCCGATGCCCGTGGCTCGAATTTACTCCAGGAAAAGGGGTGTAGATTATTTTGGGGACTTTGGCTGGGAGGGCCCGGCTGGCCCTTAAAATCCCCAATACGCAGGATGGTTCCCAGATGAAAAGGGGGCACCAGTGCCAAGTCGGGCTGGTTTTATAAGGCAAGTGGCTCCTGCAATCTGCAAGCCAGAAGCGGGGCTGGGTAAGGTTTTGTTTGCCAGGGAAAAGGGCCGTAGTTTTCTGTTTGGGGGCCTGTGGCTGGGAGTGGCCGGCTGGCTCCTGAAAATCCACGATACGCAGGATGGTTTCCCAATGAAAGGTGGCACCCGTGCCGAGTCGGGCTGGTTTTATAGAGGAAGTGTCTCTTGCAATCTGCCAGCCAGAAGCGGGCGGTGAGTTTTTGTTTGCCACGGAAAAGGGCCGTTGGATGTGTTTTGGGGCCTGTGGCTGGGAGTGGCCGGCTGGCTCCTGAAATCCACGATACGCAGGATGGTTCCCAGATGAAAGGTGGCACCAGTGCCAATTTGGGCTGGTTTGGTCGGGCTGGTTTTATGGGGAATGGCTCCTGCAAAACTCCAGCCAAAACGGGGCGGGTATTTTCTTTGCCAGGGAAAGGGGGGTGGTTTTTGTTTGGGGGGCCCGTGGCTGGGATGGCCGCGGTCCTGAAAACCACGATACGCGGTGGTTCCCAATGAAAGGGGGCACCAGTGCCGAGTCGGCTGGATTGATAGAGGGAATGGCTCCGCAATCTCCGCAAAAAGGGGAAGTCATTTTTTCTTCCCGGGGAAAAAGGGCCGTGGTTGTGTTCGGGGGCCTTGCGGAGTGGCCGGGTGCTCCTGAAAATCCACGATACGCAGGATGGTTCCCAGATGAAAGGTCACCGTGCAGTCGGTGGTTTTATAGGGGGGCAAATGGTCCCGCAATCTCCAGCCAGAAGATGGGGGGGCAGTTTACTTCCCGGGAAAAGGCCCTAGTATTGTTTGGGGTGTGCTGGGAGTGGCCCCTGGCTCCTGAAAATCCACATAAAAGCAGGAGGGTTTCCCCGATGAAAGGTGGGACCAGGGGAGTGGGCTGTTTGATAGAGGAATGGACCTCCAACGGGAGCCGAAGGGGCGGGGAGTTTTCTTTTTCCCGGGAAAAGGGCCCTGTTTGTTTTAGGGCCTGTGGTGGGGGTGGCCGGGGGCTCCTGAAAATCCAGATACGCAGGATGGTTCCCCGATAAAGTGGGACCCGTCCATTTTTGGGGTTTGATAAAACAAGTGGCCTGAATTGCCAGCCAGAGGGGGGTAGTTTTTTCCAGGGAAAAGGCCGTGTTTTTTGGGGATGTGGGTGGGAGTGGCCGGGGGCCCTTTAAAATCCACATACGCGGATGGTCCCAGATGAAAGGTGCACCATGCCAAGTGGGTGGTTTGATAGGGAAGTGGCTCCTGCAAATTTCCACCCGAAGCGGGCGGGTAAATTTTTTTGCCAGGGGGAAAAAGGGCGGGTTTTTGTTCGGGGCCGTGGGTGGGAGTGGGCCCGGGTGGGTCCTGAAATCCCGATCCGGATGGTTCCCAGATGAAAGGTGGGACCAGTTTCGATCGGTGGGTTTTATAGAGGGAATGGACCCCAATCTCCCCCAAAACGGGGGGGTAGTTTTTTTCAGGGAAAAAGGGCCCCTTTTGTTCGGGGGGTGTGGGTGGGGTGGGGCTGGTTTTTAAAATCCCAAAACGCAGGATGGTTCCCGATGAAAGGTGCACCAGTCCAGTTGGGCCGTTGATAAAAAGTGGCTCTGCAAAGGCCACCCAAAAAAGGGCGGTAGTTTTTTCCCGGGGAAAAGGGCCCTGTTTTTTGGGGGGTTTTGGCTGGGAGGGGCCGGCTCCCCGAAAATCCACATACCCGGATGGTCCCAGATGAAAGGGGGCACCATGCCAAATCGGGTGGTTTTATAAGGCAAGTGCCCTGCAATCTGCCAGCCCCGAAGCGGGCGGTAAATTGTTCCAGGGAAAAGGGCCTTGGGTTTTTGTTGGGGCCTGTGTCGGGGGGGGCCGGGTGGCCCTGAAAATCCACGATACGCAGGGTGGTTCCCCGTGAAAGGGGGGCCAGTGCAGTCGGCTGGGTTTTAAGACCCAATGGCTCCCCCAATCTGCCCCAGAAGAAGGGCAGGCGTTTTTTCCAGGGGAAAAAGGCCGAGTTTAATTTTTTGGGGACCTGTGTCTGGGAGTGGGCCGCTGGCTCCTGAAAATCCACGATCCAGGGAGGTTCCCCGATGAAAGGTGGCACCAGTGCCCAGTGGGCTGGTTTGATAGGGGAAGTGGCACCTCCCAATCTGCCCGCCCAAAACGGGGGGGGTGAGTTTTTTTTTGCCAGGGAAAAGGGGCCCTGGTTTGTGTTTGGGGGGGTGGCTGGGAGTGGCCGGGTGGCTCCTGAAAATCCACGTACGAGATTTTTCCCGAGAAAGGGGGCACGTACCAAATTTGGGGGTTTTAATTTAACAATGCTCTGCAATTGCCGCCCGATGAGGGCAGTCAGTTTATTCCGGGGAAAAGGGGGTAATTTTTTGGGGGTTTGTGGCTGGGAGGGGCCGGGTGGCCCTGAAAATCCCCATACCGGATTCCCAGATGAAAGGTGGCACCAGTGCCAAATGGGCGGGTTTTATAAAAAAGTGTTCCCCAATTCCCGCCCGAAGGGGCGGGGAAATTTTTTCCGGGAAAAGGGCCGGTTTTTTTGGGGGGTGTGGCGGGGTGGCCGGTGGGCCCTGAAATCCACATACGCGGGTGGTTTTCCCAAAAAGGTGGGACCAGTGCTCGGGGTGGGTTTTATGAAAGTGGCCCTCCCAATTGCCACCAGAAGCGGGGGGGGGTAGTTTTTTTCGGAAAAGGGCCGTTTTTTTTGGGGGTGTGGCTGGGAGGGCCGGCTGGCCCTGAAAATCCAATACCGGTGGTTCCCAGTAAAGGGGGCACCATCCAATTGGAGTTTGTATTCAAATGGCTCTGCAAATTTCCCGCCAGAATGGGAATAGTTTTTTTCCCGGGGAAAAAGGGGCCCTAGTTTGTTTGGGGGGTTTTGGCTGGGAGTGGCCCCTGCCCTTTAAAATCCACATAGCGGGTGGTCCCAGAGAAAGGGGGCACCATGCCAAATCGGGTGGTTTATAGAGGAATGGCTCCTGCAATCGCCCGCCCGAAGCGGCGGGGAAATTTGTTTGCCAGGGGAAAAGGGCCGGGTTTTGTGTTTGGGGGGGCCGTGTTGGAGGGCCCGGTTTTCTCCGAAAAACCCCGATACGCAGGATGGTTCCCAGATAAAGGTGGCCCATGCCAGGGGGTGGTTTGAAGAAAGTGGTCTGCAACTGCCAACAGAGAGGGCAGTCATTTTTAATTCCAGGGAAAGGGCCGGTTGTTTTTGGGGGGTTTTGGTGGGAGTGGCCGGGGGTCCTGAAAATCACATACGCAGGGTGGTTTTCCCCAAGAAAAGGGGGCACCCGTGCCAGTCGGCTGGTTTGATAGACAAGTGGTCCGCAATCTGCCCCAATACGGCAGGTCATTTTACTTTCCCGGGAAAAAGGGCCTAGTTTGTGTTTGGGGCCTGGGCTGGGAGTCCCGGGTGGCCCTGAAAATCCCCCGATCGCGGATGGGGTTTCCCAAAAAGGTGGCACCGTGCAGTCGGGGGGTTTGATAACAAGGGCTCCCCCAAATTTCCCCCAGAAGGGCGGGGAATTTTTTCCAGGAAAAGGGCCGTGGTTTTTTCGGGGGCCTGTGGTGGGAGTGGGCCCTGCTCCTGAAAATCCAGTACCCGGGGGTTTCCCGATAAAGGGGGCACCCTGCCAAGGTGGTTTAAGACCCAAGTGGTCCTCAATCTGCCAGCCAGATGACGGGGAGGTCAGTTTTACTTCCAGGGGGAAAAGGGGGGTATATTGTTTTTGGGGGGTTTTGCTGGGAGTGGCCGGGTGCCCTGAAAAACCACGATACCGGAATTTCCCAGATGAAAAGGGGGCACCAGTGCGAGTCGGCTGGTTTGATAGGGAAGTGGTCCGCAATCTGCCAGCCCAAACGGGGGGTGTTTTTTTTCCAGGGGGAAAGGGGGCCCTTTTTGTTGGGGCCCGTGCGGAGTGGCCGCTGGTCCTGAAAATCCCCGATACGCGGATGTTCCCAGATGAAAGGTGGCCCAGTGCGGTCGGGCTGGTTTTATAGAGGAAGGGCCCCCCAATCTGCCAGCCAGAACGGGGGGGTAGTTTTCTTTTTCCCGGGGAAAAAGGGGCCGGGTTTTTGTTCGGGGGGCCCGTGGGTGGGAGTGGCCCGGGTGGGTCCTGAAAATCCAGATACGCAGGGTGGTTCCCAAGAAAGGTGGGACCATCCAAATTGGCCGTTTTAAAACAAGTGGCTCTGCAATTGCCAGCCCAGAATTTTGGGGAGGGCAGTTTTCTTCCCGGGGAAAAAGGGGGGAGTTTTTTGGGGAAATTGTGGGTGGGAGTGGCCGGTGGCCCTGAAAAACCACGTACGCGGATGTCCCAGATGAAAGGGGGCACCGTCCAAATGGGCGGTTTTATAACAAGGGGTCCCGAAGGGGCCAGCCCCAAGGGGCGGTAATTTTTTTCCAGGGAAAAGGGCCGGGTTTTTTTGGGGGCCTGTGCTGGGAGTGGCCGGCGGGCCCTGAAAATCACATACGCGGATGGTTTCCCCGTGAAAGGGGCACCAGTTTCATGGGTGGTTTGATAGAAATGGGCCCCCCAACTGCGCCAGAAGCGGGCGGGGGGTTTTTTTCAGGGAAAAGGCCGTGTTTTTTGGGGCCTGTGGTGGGAGTGGGGCCCGGGTGGCCCCCAAAAAACCCAAAACGCAGGGTGGGTTTCCCGTGAAAGGTGGCACCATCCAAGTTGGGCCTTTTTATAACCCAAGTGGGGCCCGCAATTCCAGCCCGGGGCGGTAGTTTTTTTCAGGGAAAAGGGGAAATTTTTTTTGGGGGCTTTTGGCTGGGAGTGGCCGGCTGGCCCCTTAAAATCCCCATACCGGAGGTTCCCCGATGAAAGGTGGCACCAGTTTCCAAAAATCGGGGGGTTTGATAAAATGGCCCTCAATTGCCAGCCGAAAGGGGGGTATTTTTTTCGGGAAAAGGGCCGTGGTTTTTTTCGGGGGGTTTGGTGGAATTTGGCCGGCTGCCCTGAAAAACCCGATACGCAGGTGGTTCCCCCGAAAGAAAGGGGGCACCCGTCAAATGGCCGGTTTGATAAAAGTGGCCCCCAATTGCCCGCCAGAAGGGGGCGGGTAGTTTCTTCCCGGGAAAAGGGGCCCTTTTTTTGGGGCCTGTGGCTGGGAGTGGGCCCGGGTGGGCCCCGAAAATCCAATACGCGGATCCCGGGTTGGGTTGAAAAGGAAGTGGGGGTTTCCCAATCTTCCAGCCAATGACGGGCAGGGCATTTTTCTTCCAGGGGAAAAGGGGCCCTAGTTTTGTGTTTGGGGGGCCCGGGCTTGGGGGGTGGCCCCGGGTGGCTCCTGAAAAAGCACATACCAAAGGGTTTTTGGGTTTCCCCGATGAAAAAGGGGGCACCAGTGCCCCAAATTTGGGAGGTTTGATATTTCCCAAAATGCCTTCTGCAATGTGCCACCAAATTTTGGGGAGGTTTAATTTTACCCTTTCCCGGGAAAAAAAGGGGCCCTAATTATTTTTCGGGACCCTTTTGGGGGGGGAGTGGCCGGCTGGGTCCGAAAATCCACGATACGCAGGGTTTTTTCCAGATGAAAGGTGGCAACCAGTGCCCAAATCGGGGTGGTTTTGAAAAGGCAAGTTGGGGTCCTGCAAAACTGCCACCAAAGCGGGCTGGGGAAGTAAATTTTTTTCCCGGGAAAAAAGGGCCCTGGGTTTTTGTTCGGGGGGCCCTTTTCTGGGGAGTGGCCCCGGCTGGTCCTGAAAAACCACGGGTACGCAAGGGAATTTGGGTTCCCCAAAGAAAGGTGGCACCAGCCCAATTTTTGGGGTGGTTTGAAGAAGGGCCCAAATGGTTTCCGCAACCTGCCACCAGAAAATGGGCAGGGCAGAATTTTAATTCCAGGGGAAAGGGGGCCCTAGTTTTGTTTGGGGCCTGTTCCCGGGGGTGGCCCGGGTGGCTCCTTAAAATCCACGATACGCAGGATGGTTCCCAAAATTTAAAAATGGCCCGCCGGGCCCAAGGGCAGGCTGGGGTTTTAAAAGTACCAAGTGGGTTCGGGAAACTCCAGCTAGAAGATGGCAGGTTTTGTTTTTAAAAATTTCCCGGAAAAAGGGGCCGGAAAATTTTTTTGGGACCTTGGGGGGATGGGCCCGGGTTGGGTCCTGGGAAAAAAAACGTTTCGCAGGATGGGGTTTTCCCCAAAGAAAAGTTGGGACCCGTGCCGATTTGGGCGGATTTATAGAGGGAAATGGGTCCTGCAATCTGCCCCCAGATGGGCGGGCCCGGGCAGTTTTAAAATTTCCCTAAAAAGGGGCCTATTTGGTTCGGGGGGCCGGGGGGCTGGGATGGCCGGGTGGCTCCGAAAATCCACGTACGCAAAGGGTGGGTTTCCCCAAGAAATGGCAAACCCGTGCCAAGTCGGGCGTTTGGAAAAGAGGCAATGGCTCCCGGGACCCCTGCCAGCTAAAATGGCAAAAAAAGGGCATTTTTAAATTTCCCGGGTAAAGGGCTTTAGGGTTTGTTTGGGGGCCGTGGCTGGGAGGGCCGGGTGGGTCCTGAAAATCCACGATCCCCAGGATGGTTCCCAGATGAAAGGGGGCACCAATGCAGTCGGCGGTTTTATAAAAAATGGCCCTCCCAAATTTCCAGCCAGAGGGGCGGTATTTTCTTCCAGGGGGGGGGGAAAAGGGGCCCTGTTTTTTTTCGGGGGGTGTGGGTGGGGTGGCCCCTGGCTCCCGAAAATCCAATACGCAGGGGGGTTCCCAGATGAAAGGGGGCCCATCCAAGGGGGGTTGAAACAAGTGGCTCCCGCAATTGCAGCCAGATGGGGCAGGTCAGTTTTCTTCCAGGGGAAAAGGCCGTAGATTTTTTGGGGGGCCTGTGTGGGAGTGGCCCGGTGGCCCTGAAAAAACCCCGTACGCGGATGGTTTCCCCGATGAAAGGGGGCCCAGTGCGGGGGCGGCTGGTTTATAAGGGAAGTGGCCCTCATTGCCACCCGAAGCGGGCGGGGGGGGTTTTTTTGCCAGGGAAAAGGGGCCGTGGTTTGTGTTCGGGGCCGTGGCTGGGGGTGGCCGGGGGCTCCGAAATCCCGATACGCAGGATGGTTCCAGATGAAAAGGGGCACCCCGTTCCAGTAGGGCCCCTGGTTTTTAAAAACAATGGTCCGCAATTGCCACCGATAGGGCAGTCTTTTTCTTCCCGGGGAAAAAGGGCCTAGTATTTTTGGGGCTTGTGGGGGAGTGGCCGGCTGGCCCTGAAAATCACGATTCCGGATGGGTTTCCCAAGAAAGGGGGGGGAACGTCAGTCGGCTGGTTTGATAGAGGGAAGTGGTCCCGCAATCTGCCCCGAGCGGGGGGTATTTTTTCCCGGAAAAAGGCCCTGTTTGTGTTTGGGGGGGCCCGTGGGGGAGTGGCCGGGTGGCTCCGAAAATCCCGATACGCAGGTGGTTCCAGATGGGGAAAGGGGGCAAAGTGCGAGTCGGGCTGGTTTATAGGGGAAGTGGCTCCTGCAATTTCCCCAGAAGCGGGGCGGGTGAGTTTTTTTTTGCCAGGGAAAAGGGCCCTGGTTTGTGTTTTGGGGGCCCCTTGGCGGGGGTGGGCCCGGGTGGCTCCTAAAATCCACGATTCGCAGGTGGTTCCCAATGAAAGGTGGCAACCCGGCCAGTCGGGGTGGGTTGATAGAGGCAAGGCTCCTGCAATCTGCACCAGATGAGGGCAGGTCATTTTACTTCCCGGAAAAGGGGTGTTTGTGTTTTGGGGGCCCGTGGGCTGGGAGTGGCCGGGTGGGTCCTGAAAATCCCCCGATAGCGGGGGTTCCCAGATGAAAGGTGGCACCAGTGCCAATTTGGGGTTTGATTTAACAAGTGGCCCCCCGCAATTGCCACCAAGATGGGCAGGTCATTTTTCTTCCAGGGAAAAGGCCGTAGGGGGTTTTTTGGGATGTGGGGAGTGGGCCCGGGTGGCTCTGAAAATCCACGATCCAGGATGGTTCCCAGATGAAAGGTGGCACCAGGCCAAGGGGGTTTGATTTACCAAGTGGTCGCAATTGCCAGCCCGATAGGGCGGCAGTTTTTTCCCGGGAAAAGGCCGTAGTTTTTGTTTTGGGGGGGTTGGCGGGGTGGCCCGGGTGGCTCCTGAAAATCCCCGATACGCGGATGGTTCCCAGATGAAAGGGGGCACCAGTGCCAAACGGGTTTGGTTTTTTAAAAGGCAAGTGGGTCCTCAATCTGCAGCCAGAAGGGGCGGTAGTTTTTTCCAGGGGGGAAAAACCCTGGGGTTTTTTTGGGGCCCGTGGCGGGAGTGGCCCGGCTGGTCCTGAAAAACCACGATACCAGGGTGGTTCCAGATGAAAGGTGGCACCTGCCGGGGGCGGTTGATAACAATGGCTCCGCAATTGCAGCCAGATGACGGGGAGGTC
>NW_026994016.1:0-8611 GCF_028769735.1 Zonotrichia leucophrys gambelii
CAGGATGGTTTTCCCCGATGAAAGGTGGGACCAGTCCGAGTCGGGCTGGTTTGATAGAGGGAAGTGGCTCCTGCAATTTTGCCAGCCAGAAGCGGGGGGGGTTATTTTTTGCCGGGAAAAGGGCCGTGGTTTTGTTCGGGGGCCTGTGGTGGGAGTGGCCGGCTGGTTTTTCCCGAAAATCCACGATACGCAGGATGGGTTCCCAGATGAAAGGTGGCACCAGTGCCGAGTCGGGCTGGATTGATAAGCAAGTGGCTCTGCAATCTCCAGCCAGATGACGGCAGTTCGTTTAATTCCAGGGAAAAGGGCCGTAGTTTTGTTTTTGGGGGCCTGTGGCTGGGAGTGGCCGGCTGGCTCCTGAAAATCCACGATCCGCGGATGGTTCCCAGATAAAAAGGGGGCACCAGTTTCCAGTGTGGGTGGTTTGATAGAGAAGTGGCTCGCATCTGCCAGCCAGAGCGGGCGGGGGAGTTTATTCCGGGAAAAGGGCCGAGTTTGTGTTGGGGGCCTGTGGCGGGGGTGGCCGGGTGGCTCGAAATCCACGATACGCAGGATGGTTCCCAGATGAAGGTGGCACCAGTGCCGAGGGGCTGGTTGAAGGGAAGTGGCTCCTGCAATCTGCCAGCCAGAAGAGGGCAGGTCAGTTTTACTTCCAGGGAAAAGGCCGTAGTTTTTTTGGGGGCCTGTGGCTGGGAGTGGGCCCGGGTGCTCCTGAAAATCCACAAAACGCAGGATGGTCCCAATAAGGTTGGCACCCGTGCCGAGTCGGGGTGGTTTGATAGGAAGTGGCTCCTGCAATCTGCAGCCAGAAGCGGGGCGGGGAGTTTTTTGCCAGGAAAAGGGCCGGTTTGTGTTTTGGGGCCTGTGGCTGGGAGTGGCCGGCTGGCTCCTGAAAATCCACGATACCAGGATGGTTCCCAGATGAAAGGTGGCACCAGTGCCCAGTCGGGCTGGATTGATAGAGGCAAGTGGCTCCTGCAATCTGCCAGCCAGATGACGGGCAGTCAGTTTTACTTCCAGGGAAAGGGCCGTAGTTTTTGTTTGGGGGGCCCGTGGCTGGGAGTGGCCGGCTGGCTCCTGAAAATCCACGATACGCAGGATGGTTCCCAGATGAAAGGGGGCACCAGTCCGAGTCGGCTGGTTTGATAGAGGAAGTGGCTCCCGCAATCTGCCACCAGAAGCGGGGCGGGTGAGTTTTTTGCCGGGAAAGGGCCGTGTTTTTGTTCGGGGCCTGTGGCTGGAGTGGCCGGGTGGCTCCTGAAAATCCACGATACGCAGGATGGTTCCCAGATGAAAGGGGCACCAGTGCCAGTGGGCTGGTTGATAAGAGTGGCTCCCGCAATTGCCACCAGATGAAGGGCAGTCAGTTTACTTCCCGGGAAAATGCCGTAGATTTTTTTGGGGACTGGGCTGGGAGTGGCCGGCTGGCTCCTGAAAATCCACGATACGCAGGATGGTTTCCCCGATGAAAGGGGACCATCCAGTGGCTGGTTTTAGGAGCCAATGGTCCTGCAATCTGCCCGCCCCCGTAGGGAGGTCGTTTTTTTTCCGGGGAAAAGGGCCGTAGTTTTTTTTTTGGGGCCTGTGGCGGGAGTGGCCGGCTGGGTCCCTGAAAATCCCCTACGCAGGATGGTTCCCCATGAAAGGGGCACCAGTGCCAGTCGGGCTGGTTTGATATAAATGGCTCCCGCAATCTGCAAACCAGAAGGGGGCGGTTTTTTTTTCCGGGAAAAAGGGGCCTGGGTTTTTTTTGGGGGGGTGTGGCTGGGTGGCGGCTGGGTCCTGAAAATCCACATACGCGGGTGGGTTTCCCCGATGAAAGGTTTTCACCCGTCCATTTGGGGTTTGATAAATGGTCTGCAATTGCCAGCCAAAGGGGGGGGTTAGTTTTTTTCCAGGGAAAAGGGCCGGGGTTTTTTTGGGGCCTGTGGGTGGGAGGCCGGCTGGTTTTCCCGAAAATCCACATACCGATGGGTTTTCCCGATAAAGTGGCACCCGTGCCATCGGCTGGTTTTATGAGGGAAGTGCTCCTGCAATTGCCACCAAAACGGGCGTTGGTTTTTTCCAGGGAAAAAGGGCCGTGTTTTTGTTTTTGGGGGGCCCTTGGCTGGGGGTGGCCGCGGCTCCTGAAAATCCACGATCGCGGGGGTTCCCAGATGAAAGGGCACCAGTCCGGGCGGGCTGGTTTTTATAGAGGAAGGCTCGCAATCTGCCAGCCAGAAAGCGGGGGGGGTAGTTTTTCCGGGAAAAGGGGGTGGTTTGTGTTCGGGGGCCCGTGGCTGGAGGGCCGGCTGGCTCCGAAAACCCGATAGCAGGATGGTTCCAGAGAAAAGGGGGCACCAGTCCAGTGGGGCGGTTTGATAACAAATGGGTCTGCAATTGGGCCCGCCGAAGTGGCGTGTTTTTTCCGGGAAAATGGCCGGTTTTTTGGGGCTTTTGGGTGGGAGTGGCCGGCTGGGTCCTGAAAATCCACAAACCAGGATGTCCCAGAAAGGTGGCACAGTGCCAGTCGGGCTGGTTTTATAGAGCAAGTGGCTCCTGCAATCTGCAGCCAGATGAGGCAGTCAGTTTTAAAATTCCAGGGAAAAGGCCGTAGTTTGTGTTTGGGGCCTTGCTGGAGTGGCCGGCTGGCTCCTGAAAATCCACGATACGCAGGATGGTTCCCAGATGAAAAAGGGGCACCAGTCCGAGTCGGGCTGGTTTTATAGAGGAAGTGGCCTCTGCAATTGCCAGCCAGAAGGGGGGGAGTTTTTTCCAGGGAAAAGGGCCGTGTTTGGGTTTTGGGGGCCCGTGGCTGGAGTGGCCGGCTGTCCTGAAAATCCACGATACGCAGGATGGTTCCCAGATAAAGGTGCACCCAGTGCCGAGTCGGGCGGTTGATATGGGAAGTGGCTCCCCAATCTGCCAGCCAGAAGCGGGCGAGTTTTTTCCAGGAAAAGGGGCCCGGGTTTTTTTTTGGGGCCTGTGGCTGGGGGTGGCCGGCTGGTCCTGAAAATCCCCCGATACGCAGGATGGTTCCCAATGAAAGGTGGCACCAGTACCGAGTCGGGCTGTTTGATAGAGGCAAATGGCCTGCAATCTGCCGCCAGATGACGGGCGGTCATTTTACTTCCGGGAAAAGGGCCGTAGTTTTGTTTGGGGCCTGTGGCTGGAGTGGCCGGCTGGGTCCTGAAAATCCACGATACGCAGGGTGGTTCCCCGATGAAAGGTGGCACCAGTGCCAATTGGGCAGGTTTGATATTAGAAGTGGCTGCTGCAATGTGCCAGCCAGATGATGGGCAGGTCAGTTTTACTTCCAGGGAAAAGGGCCGTAGATTTTTTTGGGGACTTGTGGCTGGGAGTGGCCGGCTTGCTCCTGAAAATCCACAATAGGCTGGATGGCTCCCAGACCCAAGGTGGCAGCAGTGCCAAGTCGGGCTGGTTTGATAGAGCCAAGTGGCTCCTGCAATCTGCCAGCCAGAAGCGGGCAGGTCAGTTTTAATTCCAGGAAAAGGGCCGTGTTTGTGTTTGAGGGCCTGTGGCTGGAGTGGCCGGCTGGCTCCTGAAAAAATCCACATACGCAGGATGGGGTTTCCCCAAAGAAAGGTGGCCACCAGTGCCGAGTCGGGCTGGATTTATAGAGGCAAGTGGCTCCTGCAATCTGCCAGCCAGATGACGGGCAGGTCAGTTTTACTTCCAGGGAAAAGGGCCGTAGTTTGTGTTTGGGGGCCTGTGGCTGGGAGTGGCCGGCTGCCCTGAAAATCCACGATACGCAGATGGTCCCAATGAAAGGTTGGGACCAGTGCCGAGTCGGGCTGGTTAGATTTTGGGGAAGTGGCCCTGCAATCTGCCACCAGAAGCGGGGCGGGTGATTTTCTTTGCCAATGAAAAGGGCCCTGGTTTTTTTCGGGGCCCGTGGCTGGGGGTGGGGCCGCCTGGCTCCTGAAAATCCACATACGCAGGATGGTTTCCCCAAAGAAAGGTGGCACCATACCGAGTCGGCTGGATTATAGAGGCAAGTGGCCCCGCAATCTGCCAGCCAGATGACGGGGAGGTCAGTTTTACTTCCAGGGGAAAAAGGGGCCCTAGTTTGTGTTCGGGGGGCCCGTGGCTGGGAGTGGGCCCGGGTGGGTCTTGAAAATCCCCATAGCTGTTTCCCGAAAAGGGGACCCCTGCCAAATCGGGTGGTTTTATGAGGGAAGTGGTCCTGCCCCCCTTCCCCCCAGATGACGGGGAGGGCAGTTTTTTTTCCCGGGGGAAAAGGGGTGTTTGTGTTTGGGGCCTTGGCTGGGGTGGCCGGCTGGTCCTAAAACCACTACCGGATGGTTCCCAATGAAAGGTCACCCTATGGGGGTTGAAAAAATGGCTCCTGCAATGCCACCAGAAGGGGGGGTATTTTTTTCCCGGGAAAAGGGCCGTGGGTTTTTTTGGGGGCGGGTGGGGGGGCCCCTGGCCCCTAAAATCCCATACCGGGGTTTTCCCAAAAAGGGGCACCGGGCCCGGGGGGGGGGGGGGCCCGCCCCCCCCCAAAGGGGGGGGGGAGTTTTTTTCCGGGGGGGGGGGGGGGGGGGGGGGGGGGGGGGGGGGGGGGGGGGGTTTTGGGGGGGGGGGGGGGGGGGCCCGAAAAAGCGGGGGGGGGGAAGGGGTTAAAGAGAAGGGGGGGTAGTTTTTTTAAAAAAGGCCGGGGTTTTTTTGGGGGGTGGGGTGGGAGTGGCCGGGTGGGGTCCCGAAAAACCACTAGCAGGATGGTTCCCAGATAAAGGGGGACATGCAAATCGGCTGGTTGATAGACAAGTGGCTCCGCAATCTCCAGCCAGAAGGGGGTAGTTTTTTTTCCAGGGAAAAGGGGCCGGGTTTTTTTTGGGGGCCTGGGTGGGGGGGTGGCCGGCGGGGTCCTGAAAACCACATCGCGGATGGTTCCCAAAAAAAATGGACCAGGCAGGGGGGTTTGATAAAAGGGTTCCCGCAATTTTTAGCCAAAAAGGGGGGGGATTTTTTTCCAGGGAAAAGGCCGTGTTTTTTTTGGGGCTGTGGTGGAGTGGCGGCTGTGAATACGTAGCAGGATGGTTCCGATGAAAGGGACCAGTGCAGTCGGCTGGTGATAGGGAAGTGGCTCGCAATCTGAGCGATGAGGAGGTCGTTTTATTCAGGGAAAAGGGTGTTTTGTTGGGGGCTGTGGTGGGGTGCCGGTGGTCCTGAAAATCCAGATACAGGATGGTTCAGATGAAAGGTGGCACAGTGCCAAGTCGGGCTGGTTGATAGAGGCAAGTGGCTCCTGCAATCTGCCAGCCAGAGATGGGCAGGTCAGTTTTATTCCAGGGAAAAGGGCCGTGTTTGTGTTCGGGGGCCTGTGGCTGGGAGTGGCCGGCTGGCTCCTGAAAATCCACAAAACTCAGGATGGTTCCCAGATGAAAGGTGGCACCAGTGCCGAGTCGGGCTGGTTTGATAGAGCCAAAGGTCTCCTGCAATCTGCCAGCCAGAAGCGGGCGGGTGAGTTTTTTTTGCCAGGGAAAAGGGCCGTGTTTTTTTTGGGGGGGGCTGGGGGGCCCGGCTGGCTCCGAAAACCAAATACGCGGGGTTTCCCGAAAAGGTGGCACCATCCTTTTCCGGTTTTTAAAGGAAGGCTCCTAAAATCGCCCCAACCGGGGATTTTCTTTAGGGAAAAGGGCCGTTTTTGTTTGGGGCCCCGGGGTGGGGGCCGCGGCTCCTAAAAATCCACGATACCAGGGGGTTTCCCCAAAAAAAAGGGGCCCAGCCAAAGGGGGGTTTATAAAGGGGCTCCTGCAATTGCCCCAAGAGGGGGTTTTTTTTCCAGGGAAAAGGCCCCCTGTTTTTTGGGGTGGGGGGGGTGGGGGGGCCCCTGAAAATCCCTACCGGGGGTTTTCCCAAAAAAAGGGGGCCCTCCAGTGGGGGGTTTTTTCAAGGGGCCCCCTCAATTCCCACCAAGGGGGGGGTAGTTTTTTCCGGGGAAAACCGGTTTTTTTGGGGGCCGGGGCGGGGTGGCCGGTGGCCCTGAAAATCCCCATACCGGATGGTTCCCAAAAAAGGGGCACCATGCCAAATCGGGGGGTTTATAAGGGCAAGTGGCTCCCAATTCCACCGATGACGGGCGGTCTTTTTTTCCCCAAAAAAAGGGCCCGGGGTTTTTTTTTTGGGGGCCTTGGGGGAGTGGCCGGGGGGTCCGAAAACCACGTACGCGGGATGGTTCCCGATGAAAGGTGGACCAGTCCAGTCGGGGGTTTTAGGGGAAGGGCTCCTGCAATCGCCACCCCAAAACGGGCGGGGGTTTTTTTTGCCGGGAAAAGGGCGGGTTTTTTGGGGGGCCGTGGCGGGGAGTGGCCGCGGCTCCGGAAAATCCCGATACGCAGGAGGTTCCCAATAAAAGGGGTGGCCCCATCCCAACGGGCTGGATTGATGAGGAATGGCTCCTGCAATCTGGGGAAGGGGCCAAAGATCACCTTTTCCAACCCGCCTGGGCAGGCCGGGTTTCCTAGGCGGGTTTCTCCCCCTGATCCAAACACCAATGGGCCGGGAAACCCTTTCCGGGAGGGGGGCACCCCCCAGCATCTTGAAAAGCTTGCCAGCCGGTCCGAGGAAAGAAACCCTTCCCAGGGAGCAGGGGTGCTGCAGCTTTTGCGACCTCGTTCACCGAGGGGTGAACAAAGGCCCTTCCCGGGAGGGGGATGGGGGCCCGCGGATTTTTTTGGGAAAGGAGCAATGGAAACCCCGAGCACCTTCATTTTCGGGGAGAGTTGGGGGAAAAGCTTGAAACGGAGCAGACTGGCCGGTGCCCCCGCCGCAGGCAGTGGGGGTGGGAACTGCATATCGTCTCCGGGGGAGTTTTTAAAAAGGAGGCACTTTTTGTTTTTTTTTTCTATAAGCATTACTGAAATTCCCCCCCAGAAGCCAAAGGCCTGTTTTTTTACAGGGGAAGCAGGAGGGGCAAAGGGGGCAAAGACATCAGAAAATGGGAAAAATTCTTGGGAACCTGTTTTTTGCTTTCCCCAACAGCCCGTTCAAGCCTGAGCAAGATCGCCCGGGAGAAAAGGGAAGCCAATCTTGGAAACTGACGCGCGAGCTTGGGAGACACGCCCCCCTGCCCTCCTGGTGGGGGCGCTGAGCTCCTTCCTTGGGGGTGTTTCCCTCTCATTTACCAAGCCCGAGACCTGGGAAGGGCGGGGAAAGGTTTTTAAATCCGAGATCTCCCCATAAAATAGGTGAAAAAAGGAAATGGCCCCAAAGGGGAAAAGGGGAAAGGGTTAATTTTTTGAGGCCAATTTTTTTACAAAAAAAGGGGGTCGCATGGGGGAGGGTGCCCGGGGATCCCATTGCGGGGGAATTTAAAACATGGGAAGAGGGTGTTTGGCCTGATTCGCACGAATTTTGCTTTTTGCTTGGGGGTAAACTCAGGAGTTGAAAGGAATTTGGGAGTGAGAAGGGACATTTCAGAAGGTTTAAGAAGAAAAAGAAGTTGTTGTTGTTGTTACAAGGCCTGGCAAATCTTTTGTTCTAGCTAATAAAAGAAGTTAGTTTAAATAAAAAAAAGAAAAAAAAAAATGTCGTTTTTTTTTAACCTGACTGTTATATTCATTTGGGGGTATATGGTGTGTTGTTTAATTTCTTGGTATGATTAACTCAGTGTAAGTTTTTTTTGAGTGAACTAACTTTCTGGATGGGTTGGTTTGTATTTGAACAGGATTGATTTCAATAGGTTTCTTTCATAGACTTGTGATAGGTAATTTCTGGGGGTTTTTGGGTTTGTTTACTGTATGCATAAACATACAGCTTTGGTTTGGGGCCCGGTGGGCGCCGGAGTTTGTGGGTGTGAATTTATTCGATGGCTTTTGTTAAATGCAGTGTTTAATTTTTGACAGGTTTTTCAATGTAGTGGTTTTAAGGTGGTTTTTTGAATTGATTGTATGGTTTGATGTTGTTTATAGTTGCTGTCCGGTAAGGGATGTTTTTTTTTTTTTTTTTTTTTTTTTTTTTTTTTTTTTTTTTTTTTTTTTTTTTTTTTTGGGTAGTGATATTTTTTAGTATTTTAACAGTTTAGATTTTTTATTTTTTATGCTTTGAATTTGTTTTCTTTTAATTTAAATTAAGTTTTATAGATGATTTGTTTTTTTTTGTGCATTAGCATAAAGGTAGAGCTTTGGGGGCTTCTTTTAGTACTGTTTAGTTTTGAGTCTAGTGAGTTGGTTTGATTTAATTTTTAGTGGGTGTTTGTTTTTCTTAGCAGTTGTGTCATTTTCAAGGTGTATTTGAGGTTTTTGGGGTTTTTGACGATATTGTTTTACGGAGGACGTTTATATGAGCATGTGGCAGGTTTTGGGCTAGTTGAAGTGGGATTTAAAATGTACTTTTGGGTTGTTTATATGAGTGTTTATGAGGGTTCAGTGTTGTGGGATGCTTGTTCCGTTTGTAATAAAATAGGTTTTGTTTGATGTGCTGCGATTGGGATGAGCGTGTGCTGCGTGCCGGTGCTGACAAAGGTACGGTATTGTTGTTGGCTCTGATGTGTCGGGTTAATGAAGTCATTTGGTTTAATTAGAGATTGGAAAATAGAAATAATATACATTTAAAAAGAAATATAACATCTAGAGTGGTATACTTAAAATTTAGAGAACAGATA
>NW_026994017.1:0-8608 GCF_028769735.1 Zonotrichia leucophrys gambelii
AGATTGCGGGCCCTTTCAAAAAAAAACCACCGACTCGCACTGGGCCACCTTTCATTGGGAAACCCTCCGGCATCGGGATTTTTTAGGAGCCAGGGGGCCACTTTCCCCCCAATCCCAAAAAAACACGGCCCCTTTCCTGGAATTAAAAATACCGCCCATCATTTGGGTGGGAATTGCAGGGGGCCCTTGCCTCTATCAAACCCCCCGACTTGGCCGGTGCCACTTTTTATCTGGGGAAACCCCCTGCTACGGGATTTTTCAGGGCCCGCCGGCCCCTCCCCCCCAGGCCCCCAAAAACAATACGGCCCTTTTCCCCGGGAAGTAAAAAAGACCTCCCGTCATCTCTCAGATTTTAGGACCACTCCCTCTATAAAAAAGGCCGTCTTGGGACTGGTGCCACCTTTCATCTGGGAACCATCCCCCGCGTATCGTGGATTTTTGACCAGCCGGGCCCTCCCACCAAGGCCCCCCAAAACAAACCACCCCCCTTTTCCCGGCAAACAAAACTTTACCCCCCCCTTCTGGCTGGCAGATTGCAGGAGGCCCCCTTCCCCTACAAACCGCCGCTCGACCTGGTGCCACCTTTTCGGGGAAACCCTCCCGCGTATGTGGATTTTTTAGGGGCCGCCGGCCACTCCCAGCCACAGGGCCCCCCAACACAAACACGGCCTTTTCCTGGAAAAAACTAAACCCCCCCCTTCTGGCTGGGAGATTGCACCACTTCCCTATAACCACCCCTTGGCCGGGGGCCCAACCCTTTTCTGGAACCATCCTGCGTTTTTGGATTTTCAGGAGCCCCCCCTCCCAGCCCCAGGCCCCCCCAACAAAACCACGGCCCTTTTTTCCCCCCCAAAAAAACTACCCCCCATCTGCTGCAATTGAGACCCCCCCTCTATCAAACCGCCCGACTCGGAGGGGGCCCCCCCTTTTCATCTGGGGAAACCCTCCGGGGGACTGGGTTTTTTAGAGCCAGCCGGGCCCCTCCCCGCCACAGGCCCCCCAAAAAACCCAAACCACGCCTTTTTCCCCGGGAATAACTTACCCCCCCGCTTTTGGCTGCAGTTGAGGGGCCCTTTTCCCCTATAATCCAGCCCCACTCGGGACTGTGCCACCTTTATTGGGGGAAACCCTCCTGGTATGGGATTTTTAGGGGCCACCGCCAATCCCAGCCACAGGGCCCCCCAAAAAAATCTACGGCCCTTTCCCCGGAATTTAAAATGACCTCCCCATTGGTGGCAATTTCAGACCACTTTCCCTATCATCCGCCCACTCGGGACTGGGGCACCCTTTTATCTGGGAAAACCCTCCTTCGTACGTGGATTTTTAGAGCCGCCGGGCCCCTCCCAGCCACAGGGCCCCAAACCAAAAACCCCGGCCCTTTTCCCGGAAAAAAACTACCCCCCCCGCTTCTGGCTGGGAGATTGCGAGCCATTGTTTTCAATCCACCCACCGGCACGGGCCACCTTTAACTGGGGAACCCTCCGCGTATTGTATTTTTAGGGGCCAGCCGGGCCCCTCCCCCCAAGGCCCCCCAAAAAAACTACGCCTTTTTCCCGGAATAAAAACGACCGCCTCACTGGGTGGCAAATGCAGAGCACTTCCCCCTATCAAAACACCCAACTCGGACTGGTGCACCTTTTTACTGGAAACCATCCTGCGATGGGATTTTCAGGAGCCAGCCGGCCCCTCCCCGCCCCAAGCCCCCGGGAACACAACAGGCCCCTTTCCCCGGCAAACAAAAACTCCCCCCCCGCTTTGGCTGGGGGATTGCAGGGGCCAATAGCCAAACCCGGCCCCCTGTGCCACCTTTCATCGGAACCATCCTGCTATGTGATTTTTTGGGGCCCCCGCCACTCCCCCCACGGCCCCAACAAAAACCCGGGCCCTTTCCCCGGAAAAAAACAAACCCACCCCGCCCGGCGGGAGGTTCAGGGGCCCCTCCTCTTTAAACCCCCCACTCGGACTGGTGCCACCTTCATCGGGAAAAAATCCTGCGTATCGGGGTTTTTAGGAGCCACCGCCACTCCCACCAAGGCCCCCAACACAACCACGGCCCCTTTCCCCGGCAAAAAAACCACCCCCCCGCCTGGGTGGCAGTTTCGGGGCACTTCCTCTATCAACCCCCCGACCGGCACGGTGCCACCTTTCACTGGAACCATCCTGCTATCGTGGATTTTCAGGAGCCAGCCGCCAAATCCCAGCCAAAGGCCCCGAACACAACACGGGCCCTTTTTTCCCCGGGAAAAAAACCCCCCCCCCCCTTCGGTGGGAGATTCAGGACCATTCCCTATCAAAAACCCCGCTCGGCACTGGTGCCCCCTTTCACTGGGGAAAAACCCTCCTCGTATCGTGGGTTTTTAGGGGCCAGCCGGCCCCTCCCCCCACAGGCCCCCCAAAAACCCAACGGCCCTTTCCCGAAAAAAACTACCCCCCATCTGCTGGGAGATTGCAGAGCCCCTTTCTATCACCGCCCACTGGGACTGGTGCCACCTTTCATCGGGAACCCCTCCCGCAAACGTGGATTTCAACCAGCCCCACTCCCCCCAGGCCCCAAACAAAAAAACGGCCCTTTTTCCTAAAAAAACAACCCCCCCTTCTGGGGTGCAATTTCGAGCCACTTTTCTATCAAACCAGCCCAAATTTCATGCTCCCCTTTTTCTGGAAGCATCCGCGAGTGGGGTTTTCAGGGCCGGCCCCCATTCCCAAAACCAAAAAATTTCGGCCCCTTTTCCTGGAAAAAAAAACTGACCTCCCATCTCCTGGCAATTCAGAGCCTCTTGGTTTTCAAACCCCTCGGCACGGTGACCTTTCATCTGGAACCCTCCTCGTATCGTGGATTTTCAGGGGCCAAACCGGCCCTCCCAGCCACGGGGCCCCCAAAAAAAACCCGGCCCTTTTCCCTGGAAAAAACTTCCCCCCCTTTTGGCGGCAAAAGGGGCCCACTTGTTATCAACCGCCCACTTGGGGACTGGTGCCCCTTTCTGGACCACCCCGTAGGTTTCAGGGCCCCCGGGGCCCCTCCCCCAAAAACCCCCCAAAACACTCCACGGCCCTTTTCCCTGGAAGAAAATACCTCCCGCTCTCTGGAGATGCAGAGCCCCCTTGCCTCTTCAACCACCCACTCCACTGGGCACCTTTTATCGGGAACCCCTTCGTATGTGGTTTTTTGGAGCCCGCCGCCATCCAGCCAAAAGGCCCAAACAAAAACTACGGCCCCTTTTCCCTGAAATAAAACTGCCTGCCCTCACTGGCTGCAATTGCAGACCACTTGGTTATCAAACCGCCCCAAATTGGCCTGTCCACCTTTTATTTTGGGAACCACCGGGTATCGGTTTTCAACCCCGGCCCCTCCCAGCCACAGCCCCCAACACTAAAACGGGCCCTTTTCCCTGGCAAAGAAAACTCACCCGCCCCGCTTCTGGGTGGCAATTGCAGGACCACTTCCCCAATCAAACCAGCCGACTTGGCACGGGGCCACCTTTTCTTTGGGGAACCCATTTTTCGATCGGGGTTTTTCAGGACCACCCGGCCATCCCAGCCACAGGCCCCCAAACAAACCAGGGCCCTTTTTCCCGGGCAAACAAAACTCCCCCCCCCTTCGGCGGGCAGATTGCAGGAGCCATTTCCCCTCTATCAACCCCCGACTCGGGCACTGTTGCCCCTTCTCGGGAACCCCCCCTGCGTTTTTTGGGATTTTCGGAGCCAGGGCCCACTCCACCCACGGCCCCAAAACAAAACACGCCCTTTTTCCCCGGAATTAAAAAAGACCTGCCCTCTCTGGCTGGCAGATTGCAGGCCACTCCTCTATCACCGACCCCTTGCTTTGGGGCCACCTTTTATTGGGAACCATCCGGGAATCGGGATTTTTAGAGCCACCGGCCCCTCCCACCCCAGGGCCCAAAAAAACCACGCCCTTTTCCCTGAAAAAAACACCCACCCCCTTCTGGGTGGGAGATTGCGGGGCCCCTTGCCTCTATCAATCCACCCCGACCGGCATTGGGGCACCTTCATCTGGGAAAAAATCCTGGTATCGTGGGTTTTTGGAGCCCGGGGGACTCCAGCCACCCCCCCAAACACAACACGGGCCCCTTTTCCCCGGAAGAAAACTACCGCCCCCCCTTCGGCTGGGAGATTGCAGGAGCCACTTACTCTTTAAAAACCCGCCGACTACGGGGCCACCTTCATCTGGGACCTCCCGCTATGTGGATTTTCAGGGCAGCCGGGCCCCTCCCGCCCCAGCCCCAAAACAAACACGGCCTTCCGGAAGTAAACTACCCCTCTTCTGGTTGATTGCCGAAACTTTGTCTTCAAACCCCCCATGGCACTTGCCGCCCTTTTATCTGGGAAAACCCTCCTCGATGTGGATTTCTGGGCCCCCGGCCACCCCCCACAGGCCCCAAACAAAAAAACGGCCCTTTTCCTAAACAAAACTCAACCCCCCCGCTTTTGGTGGGGATTTCAGGGGCCCTTTCCTCTATCAAACACCCACTTGGGCACTGTGCCACCTTTTTATCTGGGGAACCCCTCTGGTATCGGGATTTTCGGGGCCAAAACCGCCCCTCCCACCACAGGCCCCGAACACAAACACGGCCCTTTTTCCCGGAAAAAACACCGCCCGCTCGGCTGGGGATTTCAGGGGGACGGGTTTACAACCAGCCCCCCCCCCGGGATGGGGCCAAAAATTTATCTGGGAAAAATCCCCGCTATGGGATTTTCAAGGGGGAGCCGGGAATCCCACCCACCCAAAAACAAAATTTTTGGCCCTTTTTTCCCCCGAAAAAACTATGCCCCTCTTTTGGGGGAATTTTCGGGGCCACTTTTCCCCCATCAAACCACCCCACTGCACGGGGCCCGTTCTCGGAACCATCCCGTAAAGGGATTTTCGGGCCCCGCCGGCCCCCTCCCAGCACAGCCCCCCAAACAAAAACACGGCCCTTTTCCCTGGAAAAAAACTCACCCCCCCGCTTCTGCTGGGAGATTGCAGGAGCCACTTCCTCTATCAACCAGCCCCCCCCACTGTGCCACCTTTTTCTGGGCCATCCCGATTGTGGATTTTCAGGGGCAGCCGGGCCCCTCCCTCCAAGGCCCCAAAAAAACCCGGCCCTTTTCCCTGGAAATAAAACTGCCCCGCCTCATCTGGCTGGGGAAATTTAGGGCCACTTGCCTATCAAACACCCAATTTGGCACGGGGGTTTTCCACCCTTTTATCTGGGAAACCCCCTGGGATCGTGGGTTTTCAGACCAGCCGGCCACCCAGCCCAGGCCCCCCAACAAAACCACGGCCCCTTTTCCTTGGAAAACTACCCCCCCGCTTTTGGGGGCAGATTTTAGGGCCACTTTCCCCCCAAACAACCACCCCCTCGCACTGTCCCCCTTTTATCGGAAACCCTCCTGCGAACGTGGATTTTCGGGGCCGCCGCCACTCCAGCCCGGCCCCCAACACAAACCACGGCCCTTTTCCCCCAAACAAAAATCACCCCCCGCTTCTGGGTGGGAGATTGCAGGGGGCCACTTTCCCCCTTTAAACCACCCGACTCGCACGGTGCCCCTTTATCGGGGAACCATCCTCGTACGTGGTTTTTAGGGCCACCCGCCACTTCCCCGCCCCCAGCCCCCAAACAAAAACACGGCCCTTTTCCCTGGAAAAAAAACCACCCGCCCCGTTGCTGGCAGATTGCAGGAACCCCTTCCCCCTTCAACCCGCCCCCCCTCACTGTTTCCACCCTTTTATCTGGGGAAACCCTCCTGCATCGGGGGATTTTCAGGGCCACCCCACTCCAGCCACAGGCCCCAACACAACACGGCCCTTTTCCCCGGGAAAAAAATGACCTGCCCCATCTGGCTGGGAGATTGCAGGGCCACTTGGTTTTATCAAACCACCCCATTGACTGTAAAACCTTTTTTCTGGGGAAACCCCCTGCGTACGTGGATTTTTAGGGGCCAGCCGGCAAATCCCACCACTGGCCCCGAACACAAACCACCCCTTTTCCCCCGAAAAAACTAAAGGCCCCCTTCTGGTGGAATGCAGGACCAATTTTTCTACAAAACACCGACTTGACTTCCCCCTTTATCTGGGACCACCGCGATCGTGGATTTTCAAAACCCCGGCCTCCCCCCCACAGGCCCCCAACACAAAACCCAGCCCTTTTCCCGGAAAAAAATCACCCCCCTTCGGTGGAGATTGCAGGGGCATTCCCTCTATCAAAAACCCCCACTCACACTGGTCCCCTTCATCTGGGAACCCTCCCGCTAGTGGATTTTCAGGGGCCAGCCCGGGCCCCTCCCACCACAGCCCGAAACAAACTACGGGGCCCCTTTTCCTGGAAGAAAATACCCCCCCGCCTGCCCGGGAATTGCAGGAGCCCTTGCCTCATCAAACCAACCCCCTTGACCGGTGCCCCTTTCATCTGGGGAAACCCTCCTGTATCTGGGTTTTAGAAGCCAGCCGGGGACTCCAGCCACAGCCCCCAAAAAAACACGGCCCTTTTCCCTGGCAAAACACCTCCCCCCCCTGGGTGGAGATTGCAAGCCATTCCCATCAACCAGCCCCGACTCCCATGGTGCCACTTCACGGAACCCTCCTGCTACTGGGTTTTCAGAGCCAGCCGGCCCCCTCCCCGCCACCGGCCCCCAAACACAAACCCGGCCCTTTTCCCCCAAAAAAACTACCCCTCTTTGGGTGGAGATTCAGGGGGCCATTCCCCCCTATCAAAAACCCCCCTCACACTGGTGCCCCTTTTCATCGGGAAACCCTCCGCGTATGTGGATTTTTTGGGGCCAGCCCACCCCAGCCACAGGCCCCAAAAAAAAACTACGGCCCCTTTCCCTGGAAAAAAACTTTACCGCCCGTCTTTGGGTGGGAGATTTCAGAACCACTTTGGGGGCCTCAAACACCCCAAATTTGGGACTGTTCCAAACCCTTTTATCGGGGGAAACCCCCGCGTACTATTTTTAGGGGCCGCCGGCCCTCCACAAAGGGCCCCCAAAACAAACCCGGGCCCTTTCCTCAAAAAAAAAACCCCCCCCGTTCTGGGGGGCAGATTTCAGGAGCCCCTTCCCTAAACAAACCCCCCCCCTCGCACTGTGCCACCTTTTATCTGGGGAAACCCTCCTGCTATCGTGGATTTTCGGGGGAGCCCGGCCACTCCCACCACAGGCCCCCCAAAAACAACAGCCCTTTTCCCTGGAAACAAAACTAGCCCCTTTTCGGAATTTGGAGGGGCCTTTCCCTCTACAAAAAACCCCTTCACCTCTGCCCCTTTTTATCTGGGGAACCCATCCGGTATCGGGATTTTCGGAGCAGCCCCCCACTCCCCACAGGCCCCCCCAAAACAAACCACGCCCTTTCCCTAAAAAAAACTACCCCCCCGTTTTGGCGGGGAATTGGGACCCCTTCCTCATAACCACCCCATCGGAAAGTTTCCCCCCTTTACTGGGGCCTCGCTTTTTGTGATTTTAGGAGCCGCCCGGCCCCTCCCACCACAGGCCCCAAACAAAAAAACGGGCCCTTTTCCCCGGAATAAAACCCCGCCCCTTCGGGTGGCAGGGGCAGAACCACTTTCTCTTAAAGCCCTTGGGCACTGGGGCCACCTTTTCTGGGAACCTTCCCGGGATTGGGTTTTCAGGAGCCAGCCGGGCCCCTCCCAACAGGCACCCAAACACAACCACGGGCCTTTTTCCCCGGAAAAAAAAACTAATGCCCCCCTTCTGGGTGTAATGCGGGGGCATTTTTTACTATCAAACATTCCGATTGGCACTCTCCGCCTTTTATCTGGGACCCTCCTGCGATCGTGATTTTCAGGAGGCAGCCGGCCCTTCCCCGCCACAGGCCCCAACACAAAAACGGCCCTTTCCGGGAAAACAAAAATCACCCCCCGCTTCTGGCTCAATTGCAGGGGCCCTTCCCTCTATCAAACCACCCACTCACACTGGTGCCCCCTTTCATCGGAACCCTCCTGCGATCTGGGTTTTCCTGGGGGACCGCCCCTTCCGCCACAGCCCCGAACACAACCACGGGCCCCTTTTCCCCGGGAAACAAAAATCACCCCCCCCTTTTTTGGCTGGGAATGCAGAGCCACTTCCCTCCATCAAACCAGCCGACTGGGACTGGGGCCAAACCCTTTTATTTTGGGGAAAAAATCCTTAAACGTGGATTTTTTGGGGCCAGCGGCCACTCCCAGCCCCAGGCCCCCCAACAAAAAACCCCCGGCCCCCTTTTTCCCCGGCAAACAAAACTCACCTTCCGCTTTGTGGGAATTGCAAAAGCCACTTCCCTCTATCAAACCCCCTCTCGGCATGTGCCACCTTTCATCTGGGAACCATCCTGCGTACGGGATTTTCGGGCCAGCGGCCACTCCCCCACAGGCCCCAAACAAATCCACGGCCTTTTCCCCCGGAAAAAAAACTGAATGCCCTTTCTGGTGGAATGGGGGGACCACTTTTTTCTTCAAAACAGCCATTGGGACTGGCCCCTTTCACTGGGAACCATCCTGGTATCGTGATTTTCAGGACCAGCCGGCCACTCCCACCCAGCCCCAAACAAAAAACCACGGGCCCTTTTTTCCCCAAAAAAAACTACCGCCCCTTTTCTGGCAATTGCAGGACCACT
>NW_026994018.1:0-8606 GCF_028769735.1 Zonotrichia leucophrys gambelii
GCAGAGCCACTTGTACTATCAAACCAGCCCGACTTCGCACGGGTGCCACCTTTCATCTGGGAACCATCCTGCGTATCGTGGATTTTCAGGAGCCAGCCGGCCACTCCCAGCCACAGGCCCCCAAACACACACTACGGCCCCTTTCCCTGGAATTAAAACTGACCTGCCCTCTTCTGGCTGGCAGATTGCAGGACCACTTCCCTCTATCAAACCAGCCCGACTTGGCACTGGTGCCACCTTTCATCTGGGAACCATCCTGCGTATCATGGATTTTCAGGAGCCAGCCGGCCACTCCCAGCCACAGGCCCCCGAACACAAACCACGGCCTTTTCCCTGGCAAACAAAACTTACCCACCCCGCTTCTGGCTGGCAGATTGCAGGAGCCACTTGGTACTATCAAACCAGCCCGACTTGGCACGCTGCCACCTTTCATCTGGGAACCATCCTGCGTATCGTGGATTTTCAGGAGCCAGCCGGCCACTCCCAGCCACAGCCCCAAAACAAACTACGGCCCTTTTCCCTGGGAATTAAAACTGACCTGCCCTCTCTGGCTGGCAGATTGCAGGAGCCACTTCCCTCTATCAAACCAGCCCGACTTGGCCTGTGCCACCTTTCATCTGGAACCATCCTGCGTATCATGGATTTTCAGGAGCCAGCCGGCCACTCCCAGCCACAGGCCCCCGAACACAAACCACGGCCCTTTTCCCTGGCAAACAAAACTTACCCACCCCGCTTCTGGCTGGCAGATTGCAGGAGCCACTTCCTCTATCAAACCAGCCACTCGACAATGGTGCCACCATTCACTGCGACCATCCTGCGTATTGTGGATTTTCAGGAGCCACCGGCCACTCCCAGAACAGTCCTCAAAAACACTTCGGCCCTTTTCCCTGGAATAAAACAGACCTCACCATCTTCTGGCTGGCAGATTGCAGGAGCCACTTGCTACTATCAAACAGCCTGACTTGGCACTGCTGCCACTTTCTCCTGGGAGCCATCCTGCGTATCGTGGATTTCCAGAGCCAGTCGGCCACTCCCAGCCACAGGCCCCCGACACACACACGCCCCTTTCCCTGGAATTAAAAACTAACCCCCCCGCTTCTGGCTGGCAGATTGCAGGAGCCACTTCCCTCTATCAAACCAGCCTGACTTGCAATGGTGCCACCTTTCATCTGGAACCATCCTGCGTATCGGGATTTTCAGAACCAGCCGACCACTCCCAGCCACAGGCCCCGAACAAAACTAAGGCCCTATTTCCCTGGAACAAAATTACCCACCCCTCTTCTGGCTGGAGATTGCAGGAGCCACTTGCTCTATTAAACCAGCCGACTTGGCACTGTGCCACCTTTCGGTCTGGGAGCCATCCTGCGTATGTGGATTTTCCAGGGCCAGCCGGGCCCCTCCCAGCCACAAGCCCCAAAAAACTACGGCCCTTTCCCTGGAATTTAAAAATGACCGCCCGTCATCTGGCTGGCAGATTGCAGGAGCCACTTGCCTCTATCAATCCAGCCCAACTCGGCACTGGTGCCACCTTTCATCTGGGAACCATCCTGCGTATCGTGGATTTTCAGAACCAGCCGCCACCCCCAGCCACAGGCCCCCGAACACAAACCACGGCCATTTCCCTGGCAAAAAAAACTACCCCCCCCGCTTCTGGCTGGCAGATTGCAGGAGCCACTTCCCACTATCAAACCAGCCCGACTGGGCACTGGTGCCACCTTCATCTGGGAACCATCCTGCGTAACGTGGATTTTCAGGACCAGCCGGCCACTCCCAGCCACAGCCCCGAACACAAACACGGCCCTTTCCCTGGCAAAGAAAACTCACCACCCCGCTCATTGGCTGGCCCACATGCAGGAGCCACTTCCTCTCTTAAACCAGCCTACTCGACACTGTGCCACCTTTCATCGGGAACCATCCTGCGTATCGTGGATTTTCAGGAGACAGCCGGCCACCCCAGCCACAGGCCCCCGAACACAAACCACGGCCCTTTTCCCTGGCAAAGAAAACTCACCCACCCCGCTTCTGGCTGGCCCACTTCAGGAGCCACTTCCTCACTATAAACCAGCCGACTCGACACTGGTGCCACCTTTCATCTGGAAACCATCCTGCGTATTGTGGATTTTCAGGGACCAGCCGGCCACTCCCAGCCACAAGTCCCTCAAAAAAAATCTACGGCCCTTTTCCCTGGAAGTAAAACTGACCCACCCATATCTGGCTGGCACATTGCAGCAGCCACTTGGTAATATCAAACCAGCCCTGACTTGCACTGGTGCCACCTTTCATCTGGGAACCATCGGCGTATCGTGGATTTTCAGAACAGCCGGCCACTCTCAGCCACAGGCCCCCGAACACAAACCACGGCCCTTTCCCTGGAGACAAAACTCACCCGCCCCGTTTCTGGCTGGCAATTGCAGAGCCCCTTGCCTCTATCAAACCAGCCCGACTTGCACTGGTGCCACCTTTCATCTGGAACATCCTGCGTATCTGGATTTTCAGGAGCCAGCCGGCCACTCCCAGCCACAGTCCCGAACACAAATCCACGGCCCTTTTCCCTGGCAAAAAAAACCACCCCCCTGCTTCTGGTTGGCAGATTGCAGAGACACTTCCTCTATCAAACCACCCGACTCGACACTGGTGCCACCTTTCATCTGGGAACCATCCTGCGTATCGTGGATTTTCAGAGCCAGCGGCCACTCCCAGACACAGGCCCCCAAACACATACTACGGCCCTTTTCCCTGGAAGTAAAACTGACCTGCCCATCTTCTGGCTGGCAGATTGCAGGAGCCACTTGCCTCTATCAAACCAGCCCGACTCGACACTGGTGCCACCTTTCATCTGGGAACCATCCTGCGTATCTGGATTTTCAGGAGCCAGCCGGACACTCCCAGCCACAGGCCCCCAAACAAACACACGGCCGTTTTCCCTGGAAGTAAAACTACCTGCCCGTCATCTGGTTGGCAGATTGCAGGAACCACTTGCCTCTCTCAAACCAGCCAACTTGGCACTGGTGCCACCTTTCATCTGGGAACCATCCTGCGTATCGTGGATTTTCAGGAGCCAGCCGGCCACTCCCAGACACAGGCCCCCGAACACAAACCACGGCCTTTTCCCTGGCAAAGAAAACTCACCCGCCCCGCTTCTGGCTGGCAGATTGCAGGAGCCACTTGGTACTATCAAACCAGCCCGACTTGGCAGCGCTGCCACCTTTCATCTGGGAACCATCCTGCGTATCGTGGATTTTCAGGAGCCAGCCGGCCACTCCCAGCCACAGGCCCCCAAACACACACTACGGCCCCTTTCCCTGGAATTAAAACTGACCTGCCCATCTTCTGGCTGGCAGATTGCAGGAGCCACTTCCCTCTATCAAACCAGCCCGACTTGGCACTGGTGCCACCTTTCATCTGGGAACCATCCTGCGTATCATGGATTTTCAGGAGCCAGCCGGCCACTCCCAGCCACAGGCCCCCGAACACAAACCACGGCCCTTTTCCCTGGCAAACAAAACTTACCCACCCGCTTCTGGCTGGCAGATTGCAGGAGCCACTTGCCTCTATCAAACCAGCCCAACTTGGCACTGGTGCCACCTTGGGTCTGGGAGCCATCCTGCGTATTGTGGATTTTCAGGAGCCAGCCGGCCACTCCCAGACACAAGTCCCCAAAAATAATCTACGGCCCTTTTCCCTGGAAGTAAAACTGACCTGCCCGTCATCTGGCTGGCAGATTGCAGGAGCCACTTCCCTCTATCAAACCAGCCTGACTCGGTCCTGGTGCCACCTTTCATCTGGGAACCATCCTGCGTATTGTGGATTTTCAGGAGCCAGCCGGCCACTCCCAGCCACAGGCCCCCGAACACAAACCACGGCCCTTTTCCCTGGCAAAGAAAACTCACCCACCCCGCTTCTGGCTGGCCGATTGCAGGAGCCACTTCCCTCTATTAAACCAGCCTGACTCGACACTGGTGCCACCTTTCATCTGGGAACCATCCTGCGTATGGTGGATTTTCAGGAGCCAGCCGGCCACTCCCAGCAACAGGTCCCCAAACAAACACTTCGGCCCTTTTCCCTGGAATTAAAACAGACCTCACCATCTTCTGGCTGGCAGATTGCAGGAGCCACTTGGTACTATCAAACCAGCCTGACTTGGCACTGCTGCCACTTTTCTCCTGGGAGCCATCCTGCGTATCGTGGATTTCCAGGAGCCAGCCGGCCACTCCCAGCCACAGGCCCCCGAACACACACTACGGCCCCTTTCCCTGGAATTAAAACTAACCCGCCCCGCTTCTGGCTGGCAGATTGCAGGAGCCACTTCCCTCTATCAAACCAGCCCGACTTGGCACTGGTGCCACCTTTCATCTGGGAACCATCCTGCGTATCGTGGATTTTCAGGAGCCAGCCGGCCACTCCCAGCCACAAGTCCCCAAAAAAAATCTACGGCCCTTTTCCCTGGAAGTAAAACTGACCTGCCCATCATCTGGCTGGCACATTGCAGCAGCCACTTGGTAATATCAAACCAGCCCGACTTGGCACTGGTGCCACCTTTCATCTGGGAACCATCGCGCGTATCGTGGATTTTCAGAAACCAGCCGGCCACTCTCAGCCACAGCCCCCGAACACAAACCACGGCCCTTTTACCGGGAGACAAAACTCTCCCGCCCCGTTTCTGGCTGGCAGATTGCAGGAGCCACTTGCCTCTATCAAACCAGCCCGACTTGGCACTGGTGCCACCTTTCATCTGGGAACCATCCTGCGTATCGTGGATTTTCAGGAGCCAGCCGGCCACTCCCAGACACAGGTCCCCAAACACATACTACGGCCCTTTTCCCTGGCAAACAAAACTCACCCGCCCCGCTTCTGGCTGGCAGATTGCAGGAGACACTTCCCTCTATCAAACCAGCCCGACTTGGCAGTGGTGCCACCTTTCATCTGGGAACCATCCTGCGTATCGTGGATTTTCAGGAGCCAGCCGGCCACTCCCAGCCACAGGCCCCCGAACACAAACCACGGCCCTTTTCCCTGGCAAAGAAAACTCACCCACCCCGCTTCTGGCTGGCCGATTGCAGGAGCCACTTCCCTCTATTAAACCAGCCTGACTCGACACTGGTGCCACCTTTCATCTGGGAACCATCCTGCGTATCGTGGATTTTCAGGAGCCAGCCGGCCACTCCCAGCCACAGGCCCCCAAACACACACTTCGGCCCCTTTCCCTGGAATTAAAACTGACCTGCCCATCTTCTGGCTGGCAGATTGCAGGAACCACTTGGCTCTCTCAAACCAGCCGAACTTGGCACTGGTGCCACCTTTCATCTGGGAACCATCCTGTGTATTGTGGATTTTCAGTAGCCAGCCGGCCACTCCCAGCCACAGGCCCCCGAACACAAACCACGGCCCTTTTCCCTGGCACACAAAACTCACCCGCCCCGCTTCTGGCTGGCAGATTGCAGGAGCCACTTCCCTCTATCAAACCAGCCCGACTTGGCAATGGTGCCACCTTTCATCTGGGAACCATCCTGCGTATCGTGGATTTTCAGGAACCAGCCGACCACTCCCAGCCACAGGCCCCCGAACACAAACTACGGCAATTTCCCTGGCAAACAAAACTCACCCGCCCCGCTTCTGGCTGGCAGATTGCAGGAGCCACTTGCCTCTATCAAACCAGCCCGACTTGGCGCTGGTGCCACCTTGGGTCTGGGAGCCATCCTGCGTATTGTGGATTTTCAGGGGCCAGCCGGCCACTCCCAGCCACAAGTCCTCAAAAAAATCTACGGCCCTTTTCCCTGGAAGTAAAACTGACCTGCCCATCATCTGGCTGGCACATTGCAGCAGCCACTTGGTAATATCAAACCAGCCCGACTTGGCACTGGTGCCACCTTTCATCTGGGAACCATCGCGCGTATCGTGGATTTTCAGGAACCAGCCGGCCACTCTCAGCCACAGGCCCCCGAACACAAACCACGGCCCTTTTCCCGGGGAGACAAAACTCACCCGCCCCGTTTCTGGCTGGCAGATTGCAGGAGCCACTTGCCTCTATCAAACCAGCCCGACTTGGCACTGGTGCCACCTTTCATCTGGGAACCATCCTGCGTATCGTGGATTTTCAGGAGCCAGCCGGCCACTCCCAGACACAGGTCCCCAAACACATACTACGGCCCTTTTCCCTGGAAGTAAAAGTGACCTGCCCATCTTCTGGCTGGCAGATTGCAGGAGCCACTTGCCTCTATCAAACCAGCCCGACTCGACACTGGTGCCACCTTTCATCTGGGAACCATCCTGCATATCATGGATTTTCAGGAGCCAGCCGGACACTCCCAGCCACAGGCCCCGAACACAAACTACGGCCCTTTTCCCTGGAGAGTGAGGTCTTTTTCTTTCTGTTATCAATTTTGCAACAAAATTTGATAAATAAAGACCAAATCTTTATTTTTCTTTTTAACCCAATTGATAATTCCCATTCATTAATCCATTTTGGACCAATATTTGCCATTCTGATGTATATTGTCACCCTTTTTTACAATCGCCCTTTTGTGACTATGTTGACAATTCTTGGGGATGATCCTATCTGGTCTTAGATACACATAGGGGGAAATTTCCTCAGCCAGTGTCAGTCCTGAGCATGCGTATCAAAAAGATCTTTTTATAGCTGGGAATTTTTCCCCTGAAAGGGGTTCAGTTAGGAAGAGACACTTGTCCCAGAGTTTTACATTCTTCTTGAACACTGCTTAAGGAAAAATGGATCCCATGTCCATTTGGATCTCTGTCTGCACAGAACTTTGTCATGCCAGTGCTTGAAATGCATCTCGAAGAGAATTCACTACACAGAATGAATGAGGCTGTGGGAGGGCTCAGTGGGCTCACCAGGCCCAACCCCCCTGTTAAAGCAGGATACCTAGAGCCTCTTGCCCGGGATTACTAGCTGGGTGTACTTTTAAAAGTCTTCTAAGATCCAGGCTTCAGAACTTACTGGCAGTCTGTGCCGCGGTTGTCACCCTCACAGTAAAAAAATCATTTGGTGATGTTCATAGGGAATCCCCCTGTATTTTCAGTGGGGTGCCCACTGCCTCTTGTCTTTTTACTCAGCATCACTTCAAAGACACGGTTCCCCCCCTTTTGCATTACTGCTTCCCGTATGTATGTTTGCAGCCAAGTAGAGAAATGTAAACAACTTTCCTGAAGGCCACGCAGACAATATTCCCTTCATCTACCAGTCAAGTTGATTCATCAGAGGTGTTGAAAAAGTTGTTCAGCATGAAATTCCCCAGGAAAATCCATGCCAAGTACATTGCTTTCTCCTCCTTTTATATGCCAGCAAGGCTTCGGGTATAGCTGCCCCATCAACTTCGTGGGGATAAAAAAGAGGCTGGCTGATTTGTACTTTTCCGATCCTCCTAAATTGTCATTTTTGAAGAGGGCAGTCTTTTGCTTTCATGCAGCCCCCTAGCTACGGAAAACTCCATACTTTCGTCTTTAGCGTTTCTTGTCCTCTCCAACTTCGCAAAAAAACCTTTCCACTATGTCGGCAAGGAGAATCTGGGTCAGGGCTGAAAACATCCCCATCGTGTTGTACAGGTTGCAGAGAAGTCTGCAGAGTGTTTTGCAGGAAGAAAAAGAAAGTTGTTGAAAACACCTTCCACTCGAATGTTCATGTTTTGGAAAAGGTACGACAGTGGTAAGGTACTGATTTGGATCAGTTTGCAAGCTGTGCAAACAATCCCAGTATTGTGCAGCTTCATTCTTCACCTTTCCGAAGCTGCTGGTCTCTCCGCTCCCAAGGCGAAGAAGCGGCCCTTTTTCGCGCAAAGGCGATTGTGCCGGTCACAGTGCACTCCATGCGGCGGCTTCTGACGAAATGTGCCCGGGACCGGGGCTTAGCTCCGGGGACAAACCTACCTTCTTCTTTCGGACTTTTTGGGGGCTACACAATGCAAAAAACTTTTCCACTATGTCTTGCAAAGAAAACGTGCCAGCACAGAAACATCCTCCATGGTGTTTGACATGTTCAGAGAGGTTTGCAGAGTGTTTTTGCAAGAAAAAAAACAAAGTTTGTCCAAAACACCTTCCAATCGAATGTTCATGTGTTTGGAAAAGGAGGAGAGTGGGAAGGTACTGTTTTGGATCAGTTTGCAAGCTGTGAACACTACCCCGTGTTTGCAGCTTCATTTTCACTTTTCCCAACACTGGTCCCCGCTCCCGAAGGGGAAGAAACGGGTTTTTCGCGCAAAGGGGATTGTGCCGGTCACATTCCCACAGTCGCGGGTTTTGACGAAATGTGCCCGGGGCCGGCGCTTACTCCGGGGACTCCGTACCTTCTCTTTCGGACTTTGGGGGCACTCTTGCAAAAAACTTTTTCCCCTATGTCTGGGAAAGGAAACTGTGCCAGCCAGAAAACATCCTCCATGGGGGTTTGACATGTTGCAGAAGGGTTTTCTGAGTGTTTTGCACGATGAAAAACAAAAATTTGTCCAAAAAACCTTCCAACCCAATGTTTTTAAAATGTTTGGAAAAAAAAGAGTGGGAAGGTACTGTTTTCTATCATTTGCAAACTGCGCACAAAAATCCCCCGTTTGTTCAGCTTCATTCTCAGCTTCCGAAAACAGCCGCTCCTCCGGGCC
>NW_026994019.1:0-8600 GCF_028769735.1 Zonotrichia leucophrys gambelii
CGGGGGGCTGGTTTGATAGGGGAAGTGGTCCCGCAATCGGGGCCCGCCCCAAGCGGGGGGTAAGTTTGTTTGCCAGGGAAAAGGGGGGGGTTTGTGCGGGGGGTGTGGCGGGAGTGGCCGGCGGCTCCTGAAAATCCCCGATGCGGATGGTTTCCCCAATGAAAGGTGGGGCCCTGCAAATCGGGTGGATTGATAGAGGCAAATGGCTCCTGCAATCTCCAGCCCGATGACGGGCAGTTCAGTTTACTTAGGGAAAAGGGCCCCTAGTTTGTGTTTGGGGCCTGTGTTGGGGAGTGGCCCGGGGGCTCCTGAAAATCCACGATAAGGTGGTCCCGATGAAGGTGGCACATGCCCAAATTGCGCTGGATTGAAGAGGCAAGTGGCTCCCGCAATCTGCAGCCCGATGGGGCAGGTCAGTTTTTTTTAGGGAAAGGACCGTAGAATTTGTTTGGGGACCTGTGTCGGGGGGGGGGGCCGGGGGTCCTGAAAATCACGATACGCAGGATGGTTCCCCGATGAAAGGGGGCCCATTTTCCAAATCGGGGGGTTTGATTGAGGAATTGGGGTCCTGCAAAACTGCCCCCCAAGGGGGGGGTGAGTTTTCTTTGCCAGGGAAAAAGGGCCCGGGGGTTTGTTGGGGCCTGTGGTGGGAGTGGCCGGGTGGCTCCCGAAAATCCACGATACGCGGTGGTTCCCCGATGAAAAGGGGGCACCAGCCGGTCGGGCTGGTTTGATAGGGAAGTGCTCCTGCAACTGCCAGCCCGAGGGGGGGTATTTTTTCCCGGGGAAAAAGGGCCCGGTTTTTTTTGGGGCTTTTTGGTGGGGGTGGCCCCGGCCCCTGAAAATCCAGTACCGGTGGTCCCCGAAAGGGGGCACCAGTGCCAAAATCGGGGTTTGATTAGTTCCGTGGGGTCGCAATCTGCCCGCCAAAGCGGGGCGGGTAGTTTTTTTTCCAGGGAAAAGGGCCTTTTTTTTTGGGGGCCGTGGTTGGAGTGGCCCGGGTGGCTCCTGAAAATCCACCATAGCAGGGGTGGTTTCCAAAATGAAATGGCACCAGGCCAGTCGGGTGGTTTGTAGAGGAAGTTTCCCTGCAATCTGCCAGCCAGAAGCGGGGGGGGTGGGTTTTGTTTGCCGGGGAAAAGGGCCGTGGTTTGTGTTGGGGCCTGTGGTGGGGGGGGGGCCGGCTGGCTCTGAAAATCCGATAGCAGGTGGTTCCAGTAATGGGACCCGTGCCGATCGGCTGGTTTTATAGGGGAAATGCCCTGCAAATTTCCCCCAAACGGGGGGGTGGTTTTTTTTGCCCGAAAAGGGCCGTGGTTTGTGTTCGGGGGCCCGTGGTGGAGTGGCCGGTGGTCCCGAAATCCCCGATCGCAGGATGGTTTCCCAAAGAAAGGTGGACCAGTGCGGTCGGGCTGGTTGATAAGGAAGTGCTCCGCAATTGCCGCCAAGCGGGCGGGGGAGTTTTTTTTAAAAAAAAGGCCCTGGGGTTTTTGGGTTGGGGCCTGTGGGTTGGGGGTGGCCCGGGGGCTTTGAAAAACCCATACGCAGGATGGTTCCCGATAAAGGGGGCACCGTCATTGGGGGGTTTGATGAGGCAAGGGTCCCCAATTGCCAGCCCGAAGCGGGGGGGTTTTTTTTTTTCCGGGGAAAAAGGGCCGGGTTTGTTTCGGGGGCTGTGGGTGGGAGTGGCCGCTGGGTCCTGAAAAACCCATAGCGTGGTTCCCCGATGAAAAGGGGGCACCCCGGGGCCGAGTCGGTGGTTTTATAGAGGCAAGTGGGGTCTGCAATCGCCAGCCAGATGAGGGGAGGTCAGTTTTAACTTCCAGGGAAAAGGGCCCGTGGTTTTTTTTCGGGGCCTTGCTGGAGTGGCCGTGGGTCCCGAAAAACACGATACCAGGATGGTTCCCCAATTTAAAGGTGGACGTGCCAGTGGGCTGTTTTAAGGAAGTGGTCCTGCAATCTGCCAGCCAGAGGGGCGGTATTTTTTTCCGGGAAAGGGAAAAAGGCCGTAGTTTTTTTGGGGGGCTGTGTTGGGGGGGGCCCCCGGCCCTGAAAATCCCCAAAAGCAGGATGGTTTCCCAGAAAAGGGGGCACCTTTCCAGTCGGGCTGGTTTTATTGGGGAAGTGGCTCCTGCAATCTGCCCCCGAAGGGGGGCGGGTGAGTTTTTTTGCCAGGGAAAAAGGGGGGTGGTTTGTTTGGGGCCGTGGTGGGGGGTGCCGGGGTGGCTCTGAAAATTTCCCCGTACCAGGAGGTTCCCAGATGAAAGGGGGCACCAGTCCGATCGGGTGGTTTGATGAGGAAGTGTCCCTGCAACTGCCCGCCAAGGGGGGGGGTGGGGTTTTTTTTCCAGGGGAAAAAGGGGGTGGTTTTTTGGGCCTGTGGCTGGGAGTGGGCCGCTGGCCCTGAAAATCCCCGATACGCAGGATGGTTCCCATAAAAGGGGCACCGTGCCAGTGGGCTGGATTGATAGAGGCAAGTGGTCCTGCAATCTGCCAGCCAGATGCAGGGCAGGTCAGTTTTACTTCCAGGGAAAGGGCCGTTGGGTTTTGTTGGGGCCCGGGCGGGGTGGCCGGCTGGCTCCGAAAACCCGTACCAGGATGGTTCCCCAAAGAAAGGGGGCACCATGCCAAGTTGGCTGGTTTGAGAGAGAAGTGGTTCCTGCATCTGCCCGCCAAGTGGCAGGTAGTTTTTAAAATTCCGGGAAAGGGGGCCCTGTTTGTGTTCGGGGCCTGTGGCTGGAGTGGCCGGTGGCTCCTGAAATCCAGATACGGGAGGAAAGGTTCCCAATGAAAGTGGCACCAGTGCCAGTCGGGCTGGTTGATTTTGAGGAAGTGGTCCGCAATCTGCAGCCAGATGCGGGCGGTGGGTTTTTTTCCAGGAAAAGGCCGTGGTTTTGTTGGGGCCTGTGCTGGGGAGTGGCCGGTGGGTCTTTAAATTCCACGATAGCAGGTGGTTCCCAGATGAAAGGTGGACAGTGCCTCGGGTTTGGTTTTAAGAGGCAGTGGTCGCAATCTGCCAGCATGAGGGAGGTCGTTTACTTCCAGGGGAAAGGCCGTAGTTTTTTGGGGCTGTTGGGATGGCCGCTGGCCTGAAAATCCAATAGCGATGGTCCAGAAAAGGTGGCACCATGCCATGGGTGGTTGATGAGGCAGTGGCTCTGCAATCTGAGCAGAGCGGGCGGTATTTTTCCAGGAAAGGCTTTTTTTTTTAATGGGGGTTTAAAATAAAAGATGTTTAATTAAAGTGGACCGTGCCGTCCGGCGGTTGAAAGAAGTGTCCTGAATCTCCAGCCAGAAGGGGGGGTTAGTTTTTTCAGGGAAAGGCCGTGGTTGTGTTGGGGGCCTTGCGGAGTGGGGGTGGCCCGAAAATCCCATACGCAGATGGTTCCAGATAAAGGGGCACGCCAGTGGCTGTTAAGGGAGTGCCGCAATTGCAGCCAAGAGGGTGTGTTTTTTCAGGAAAAGGCCGTTTTTTTGGGGCTGTGCTGGGTGGGCGGCCTGAAAATCAAACGCGGATGGTTCAGAAAGGTGGACCATCCAGTCGGTGTTATAGAGCAGTGGCTTGCAATCTGCCAGCCGGGGGCGGTAGTTTCTTCAGGAAAAGGCCGTGTTGTTTGGGCCTTGCGGGATGCGCTGGCTCTGAAAATCCGATACGCAGGGGTTCCAGAGAAAGTGGACCGGCAGTGGCTGTTGAGAGGCATGCTCTGCAATCTGCCAGCCAGAGGGGGTGGTTTTTTCAGGAAAGGCGTGTTTTGTTGGGGCTGGGTGGGGTGCGCGCTCCTGAAATCCACATACGCAGGATGGTTCCCAGTGAAGGGGCACGTGCCAATCGGTATGATAGAGCAGTGGTCGCAATCTCCAGCCAGATGACGGCAGGTCAGTTTTACTTCAGGGAAAAGGCGTGTTTTTGTTCGGGGGCTGGCTGGAGTGCGTGCTCCTGAAAACAGAACAGATGGTTCCAGAGAAAGTCACCCTGCAGTCGGCTGGTTAAGAGGAAGGTCCGCATCTGCCAGCCAAGGGGCGGCAGTTTTTCCAGGGAAAGGCGTGTTTGTTGGGCGTGTGGGTGGCGCGGCTCTGAAATCCAGATCCGGATGTTCCCAGATGAAAGTGGCACATGCAGTGGCGGTTGATAAAGTGGCTCTGAATGCAGCAGAGGGGGGTATTTTCCAGGAAAAGGCCGTAGATTTTTGGGACTGTGCTGGGAGTGCGCTGGCTCCTGAAAATCCACAAAGGATGGTTCCAGAAAGTGGCACGCAGTGGGCTGGTTGATTTAAGTGGCCTGCATTGGCCAGAGGGGCGGGAGTTTTTTCCAGGGAAAGGGCCAGTTTTTGGGGTGTGGGGAGTGCCGTGCCTGAAATCACTAGCAGAGGTTCCAGAAAGTGGCACCACCAGTCGGGTGATTGATAAAAGTGTCTGCAATTGCAGAAGGGGGTATTTTATTCGGAAAGGCCGTGTTTTTTGGGGCTGTGTGGGGGGCCTGGCCCTGAAATCACTACGCGGAGGTCCGAAAGGGCACCTGCCGCGGCTGTTGATGAGGCAAGTGGCTCCTGAATCTGCCCGCAGAGCGGGGGTATTTTTCAGGGAAAGGGCCGTGGTTTGGTTCGGGCCTGTGCTGGAGTGCGCGCTCTGAAAATCCCAAGCAATGGTTCCCAGATAAGGTGGCACCAGTGCCGGTCGGCTGTTGAGGGGAGTGCTCCTGCATCTGCCAGCCAGAAGCGGGGCGGTGGTTTTGTTTGCAGGGAAAGGGCCGGTTTTGTTGGGGCCTGTGCTGGGAGTGGCGGCGGTCTGAAAATCCGATACGCAGGTGGTCCAGATGAAAGTGGCACAGGCACGGGGATGATAGAGGAGTGCTCCGCATCGCGCAGATGCGGCAGTCAGTTTTACTTGGAAAAGGCTGTTTTTTTGGGGCCTGTGCTGGAGTGGCGGCTGCTCTGAAAATCAGATACGCAGGTGGTTCCCAGATGAATGCACAGGCCAGTGGGTGTTTATAAGGAAGTGGCCTGCAATTGCCAGCAGAAGGGGCGGGGAGGTTTTTCCAGGGAAAGGGCCGTGGTTTGTGTTGGGGGCTGTGCGGGGGCCGGCTGGTCTGAAATCCACGATAGCGGATGGTTCCATGAAAGTGCACCATGCCAAGTGGGCGTTGATAACAAGGGCTCTGAATTGCAGCAAGGGGCGGTAGTTTTTTCCGGGAAAAGCGTGTTTTTTGGGCTGTGCTGGGGGGGCTGGCTCCTGAAATCCACATACCGATTCCAGAAAGTGGCCCATCCAGTCGGGCTGGTTGATAGGGAATGTCCTGACTGCAGCCAACGGGGCGGGGAGTTTTTTCAGGAAAGGCGGTTTTGTTGGGGGCCTTGGCGGGAGTGGCGCTGCTCTGAAAACACGATACGGGATGGTTCCAGATGAAAGTGGCACATGCATCGGCTGATTGATGGGCAAGTGCTCCTGCATCTGCAGCCAGATGACGGCAGGTCATTTTACTCCGGGAAAGGCCTATTTTGTTGGGGCGTGTGGGAGTGCGCTGGCCCTGAAAATCACGATACGAGGATGGTTCCCAAGAAGTGCACGTCGATGGCTGTTTGATAAAATGCCTGCATTGCCAGCAGTAGGGCGGCAGTTTATTCAGGAAAAGGCCGAGTTTTTGGGGCTGTGGCTGGAGTGGCCCTGCCCGAAAATCACATAGCGATGGTCCAAAAGGTGGCACCGTGCCAGTGGCTGGTTGATAGAGGCAGTGCTCTGCAATCTGCACAGAGCGGGGGTTGTTGTTTCAGGGAAAAGGCCGTGTTTTGTTCGGGGGCTGTGTGGAGTGGCCGTGCTCTGAAATCCACATACAGGATGGTTTCCAAAAAGTGCCCAGTCAGTGGCTGTTGAAGAGGAATGTCCCGCATTGCCACAGGGGGCGGTGTTTTTTCCAGGAAAGGGGCCGTATTTTGTTGGGGCGGGGGAGTGGCGGTGGCTCCTGAAAATCCCGATGAGTGTTCCCAGATGAAGTGACCGTGCAGTCGGCTGTTGATAGAGGAAGGCCCGAATCTCCGCCAAGGGGCGGTAGTTTTCTTCGGGAAAAGGCCGTGGTTTTGTTGGGGCTGTGTGGAGTGGCGCTGCTCCTGAAATCCACGATACGCAGGGTTCCAGGAAAGGTGGCACGTGCAGTGGCTGGTTGAAGAGCAAGGGGTCCGCATCGAAACCAGATGGGCGGTCATTTTATTCCAGGGAAAGGCTGTTTTGTTGGGGCCCGTGGCTGGAGTGCCGCTGGTCTGAAAATCCGATACCAGATGGTTCCAGATAAAGGTGGCACCGTGCCAAGTGGTGGTTGAGAGGCAAGTGGTCGCATCTGCAGCCAAGATGGCAGGTCAGTTTATCAGGGGAAGGGCCGTGTTTTGTTGGGGCCTGTGGTGGGGTGCGCTGGCTCCAAACCCGATACGAAAGGTGGTTCCAGATGAAAGGTGGGGGTTCCCCGATGAAAGGTGGCACCAGTGCCGAGGGCGGGCTGGTTTGAAGGAGGCAAGTGGCTCCTGCAATCTGCCAGCCAGATGCGGGGGGGTAGTTTTTTCCAGGGAAAAGGGCCGTGGTTTGTGTTGGGGGCCTGTGGCTGGGAGTGGCGGCTGGCTCCTGAAAATCCACGATACGCAGGATGGTTCCCCGATGAAAGGTGGCACAGTGCCAGTCGGGGTGTTTATAGAGGAAGTGGCTCTGCACATCTGCCAGCCAGATGACGGGCAGGTCAGTTTTACTTCCAGGGAAAAGGGCCCTATTTTTCGGGGGCTGTGGTGGGAGGTGGCCGGCTGGCTCCTTTAAAATCCCCGATACGCAGGATGGTTCCCAGATGAAAGGGGGCACCAGTGCCGAGTCGGGCTGGTTGATAGAGGCAAGTGGCTCCTGCAAACTGCCAGCAGAGCGGGGGGTGGGGTTTTGTTTTCCAGGGAAAAGGGCCGTGGTTTGTGTTCGGGGCCTGTGGCTGGGAGTGGCGGCTGGCTCCCGAAAATCCCCGATACGCCCGGATGGTTCCCAGATGAAAGGTGGCACCAGTGCCAGTCGGGCTGGATTGATAGAGGCAAGTGGCTCCTGCAATCTGCCAGCCCGATGAGGGCAGGTCAGTTTTACTTCAGGGAAAAGGGCCGTATTGTTTGGGGGCCCGTGGCTGGGAGTGGCCGGCTGGCTCCTTTAAAATCCACGATACGCAGGATGGTTCCCAGATGAAAGGTGGCACCAGTGCCAAGTCGGGCTGGTTTGATAGAGGCAAGTGGCTCCTGCAATCTGCCAGCCAGAAGCGGGGCGGGGGAGTTTTGTTTGCCGGGAAAAGGGCCGTGGTTTGTGTTCGGGGCCTGTGGCTGGGAGTGGCCGGCGGGGTCCTGAAAAAAACCCCGATACCAGGATGGTTCCCAGATGAAAGGTGGCACCAGTGCCCAGTCGGGCTGGTTTATAGGGGAAGTGGCTTCCCGCAATCTGCCAGCCAAAACGGGGCGGTAGTTTTTTTCCAGGAAAGGGCCGTGTTTTGTTGGGGCCTGTGGCTTTGGGGGTGGCCGCTGGCTCCTGAAAAAACCACGATACGCAGGATGGTTCCCAGATAAGGTGGCACCAGTGCATCGGCTGGTTTGATAGAGGGAAGTGGTCCTGCAATCTGCCAGCCAGATGCGGGCGGGGGAGTTTTCTTTCCAGGGAAAGGCCGTGGGTTTGTTTCGGGGACTGTGGCTGGGAGTGGCCGGGTGGCTCCTGAAAATCCACGATACGCAGGATGGTTCCCAGATGAAAGGTGGCACAGTGCCGAGTCGGGCTGGTTGATTAGAGGCAAGTGGCTCTGCAATCTGCCAGCCAGATGACGGGCGGTCAGTTTTACTTCAGGGAAAAGGGCCGTGGTTTGTGTTCGGGGGCCTGTGGCTGGGAGCGGCCGGCTGGCTCCTGAAATCCACGATACGCAGGATGGTTCCCAGATGAAAGGTGGCACCAGTGCCAAGTCGGGCTGGTTGATAGAGCAAGTGGTCCTGCAATCTGCCAGCCAGATGATGGGCAGGTCAGTTTTACTTCCAGGGAAAAGGGCCGTAGTTTTTGTTTGGGGGCTGTGGCTGGGAGAGGCCGGCTGGCTCTGAAAATCCACGATACGCAGGATGTTCCCAGATGAAGGTGGCACCAGTGCCAAATCGGGCTGGGTTTTATAGAGGGAAGTGTCCTGCAATCTGCCCGCCAGAGCGGGGCGGGTGAGTTTTTTTGCCAGGGAAAAGGGCCGTGGTTGTGTTGGGGGCCCGTGGTGAAATGGCCCGGGTGGCTCCTGAAAATCCACGATACGCAGGATGGTTTCCAGATGAAAAGGTGGCACCAGTGCCAAGTTGGGCTGGATTGATAGAGGCAAGTGGCTCCGCAATCTGCCAGCCAGATGACGGGCGGTCAGTTTTTCTTCCAGGGAAAAGGCCGTGTTTTGTTTGGGGCCTGTGGCTGGGAGTGCCGGCTGGTCCCGAAAATCCCGATAGCAGGATGGTTCCCCGATGAAAGGTGGCACCGTGCCAAATGGGTGGTTGAGAGGCAAGTGGTCCTGCAATTGCCAGCCAGAGTGGGCGGTAGTTTTTTTAGGGAAAAAAGGGGCCCTGGGTTTTTGGGTTGGGGGCCTGGGG
>NW_026994020.1:0-8593 GCF_028769735.1 Zonotrichia leucophrys gambelii
TGCCACCCTTTTACTGGGGCCCCGGGTTCGGATTTTCAGGGCCACCGGCCCCTCCCGCCCCCGGCCCCCAAAAAAAAACACGGCCCTTTTCCCGGGAAAAAAAAACCCCGCCCCCAATTGGGGGCCTTCAACCACTTGGGAAAAAACCCCCCAACTTACGGGCCACCCATCGGGAAACCCCCAGGATTTCAGGCCACCCCACCCAAACAGCCCCCCAAAAAACACCGCCCTTTTTCCCCGGCAAAAATCAGCCCCTTGGCCCCAATAACCCGGGGGCTTGCCCTTCCCCGATTGGAAACCCCCCTCATCTGGGAAACCCCCGATTGGGTTTCCCGGGCCCCCGACACCCCCCACCCCGAAACAACCCCCTTTTCGGGGCAACCCCACCGCCCCACCTGCGCACACCACTTCCCATATCAAACCACCCGACTTGGCACTGGTGCCACCTTTCATCTGGGAACCATCCGCGATCGTGGATTTTTAGGGCCAGCCGCCACCCCACCCAAGGGCCCCCGAACACAAACCCGGCCCCCCCTTTTTCCCGGCACCCCAACCAGGCCCTTCTTTTGCAGATTGCAGGGCCATTTCCTCTTCAACCACCCCCCGGCCGGACGATTGGGGCGGCCCTCCCCCAAGGGAAAAACCCCGGCCCTTCCCCCCCTGGCCCAAATAAAAACTACGCCCTTTTTCCAGAGAAAACTTCCCTGCCCCCCTTCTCTGGCTGGGTGCCACCTCTTGGAAACCAAAAATGCCAACTTGGTTTTGGGCCCCCCTAACGGCCAACCTAACGGTTTTCCCTGGCCACCCAACCCCCCACAGGCCCCGAACCAACCCGCCCTTTCCCAAAAGCCCAAAACACGGCCCCCTTTTTGGGAAAATTGCAGGATTTCAAACCAAGCCCCCACTCCCCCGGGCCCCCACTAAACCCCTTTCCCTGGCAAGCCAAACCCGGGGGCCCCCCGCGGCCCCAACCCAAAAACTTTTTCCCCGTAAACAAACAGCACCCCACTTCTGGGAAATTGCAGGGACTTTTCAAAAAAACCAGCCCACTCGACACGGCCACCCTTGGAAACCCCTTTTCCTGATAGGGGGGCCCCATTTCGGGGGCCCAAATCCCCAAAAACCCGCCCTTCCCGAATTAAACCTCCCACTTCCTGGCCCCTTCGGAACCACCTGGTACTCAACCAGCGGCACCCCTTCCACGGGCCCCTCCCTAACAGGTTTTCCGGAAAAACCGCCCCTCCCCGGCCCCAAAAATTTTAGGGGCCCCTTCCCGGAATAAACCGATGGCCATCCTGGTGGCATTCAAACTGTGGCCCTCCCGCCCCCCTGGATTGGGCCACCCCTGGACCAACCCCGTCTTATTTAGCCACCGGACTCCACCCGGCCCCCGAAAAACGCCCTTTCAAAACACACACGCCCCCTTTGGCTGGCAAACAGGAGCCATTTCCCCTATCATTTCCCGGGCCCGGGACTTCCCCCCCACGGAACCACCTCTACAGGTTCTTAAGAACCGCCCCCAGCCCGGCCCCAGATTCACGCCCTTTTCCCAATTAAACTGACTCCCACTGGCTGGCAATTCAGGGAACCATTCCTCTTAAACCGGGATTTTCAGGGCCACCGGGCCCACCACGATGGGACAGACCACCGGCCCTTCCGCCAAAAAAAACCCCCGCCAAACTGGCCATTTTTTGGAAAAACCCCCTCATCGCTCCCCATTTTAAAAAGGACACTGGTGCCACCTTCATCTGGGAACCATCCGCTATGTGGATTTTCAGGAGCCACCGGCCACTCCCAGCCCAAGTCCCGAAAAAAATCTACGGCCTTTTCCCTGGAAGAAAAACTGACCTGCCCATCATCTGGCTGGCAATTGCAGGAGCCACTTGTAATATCAAACCATCCCAACTTGGCACTGTGCACCTTTCATCTGGGAACCATCTGCGTATCGTGGATTTTCAGGGAGCCAGCGGCCACTCCCAGCCACAGGCCCCCAAACACAAAACTACGGCCCTTTTCCCTGGAATAAAACTGACCTGCCGTTCTGGCTGGCAGATTGCAGGAGCCACTTGCCTCTATCAAACCAGCCCGACTTGGCATGGTGCCACCTTTCATCTGGGAACCATCCAGCGTATTGTGGATTTTCAGGAGCCAGCCGGCCACTCCCAGCCACAGTCCCCAAAACAAATCTACGGCCCTTTTCCCTGGAAGTAAAACTGACCTGCCCATCTTCTGGCTGGCACATTGCAGCAGCCACTTGGTACTATCAAACCAGCCCGACTTGGCACTGGTGCCACCTTTCATCTGGGAACCATCCTGCGTATCGTGGATTTTCAGGAGCCAGCCGGCCACTCCCCGCCACAGGCCCCCGAACACAAACCACGGCCCCTTTTCCCTTGCAAAAAAAATCTACCCACCCCGCTTCTGGCTGGCAGATTGCAGGAGCCATTGCCTCTATCAAACCAGCCCGACTTGGCACTGGTGCCACCTTGGTCTGGGACCATCCTGCGTATTGTGGATTTTCAGGGGCCAGCCGGCCACTCCCAGCCTCAAGTCCCCCAAATACAATCTACAGCCTTTTCCCTGGAAGTAAAACTGACCTGCCCATTCTCTGGGTGGCACACTTTCAGCAGCCACTTGGTAATATCAAACCTGCCCAACTTGGCACTGGTGCACCTTTCATCTGGGAACCATCCTGCGTATCGTGGATTTTCAGGAGCCAGCCGGCCACTCCAGCCACAGGCCCCCGAACAAAACCACGGCCCTTTTCCCTGGAATAAAAACTGCCCACTTCTGGCTGGCAGATTGCAGGAGACCACTTCGCTCTATCAAACAGCCCGACTCGGGCACTGGTCCACCTTTCATCTGGGAACCATCCTGCGTATCGTGGATTTTCAGGAGCCAGCCGGCCACTCCCAGCCTCAGGTCCCCAAAAAAATACTACAGCCCTTTTCCCTGGAATGAAAACTGACCTGCCCATCTTCTGGCTGGCAGATTGCAGGAACCACTTGGCTCGCTCAAACCAGCCCAACTTGGCACTGGTGCCACCTTTCATCTGGGAACCATCCTGCGTATCGTGGATTTTCAGGAGCCAGCCGGCCACTCCCAGCCACAGGCCCCCGAACACAAACCACGGCCCTTTTCCTGGCAAAAAAACTTACCCAACCCGCTTCTGGCTGGCAGATTGCAGGAGCCATTTGCCTCAATCAAACCAGCCCGACTTGGCACTGGTGCCACCTTGGGTCTGGGAGCCATCCTGCGTATTGTGGATTTTCAGGGGCCAGCCGGCCACTCCCAGCCACAAGTCCCGAAATACAATCTACAGCCCTTTTCCCTGGAAGTAAAACTGACCTGCCCATTCTCTGGCTGGCACACTGCAGCAGCCACTTGGTAATATCAAACCTGCCCAACTTGGCACTGGTGCCACCTTTCATCTGGGAACCATCCTGCGTATCGTGGATTTTCAGGAGCCAGCCGGCCACTCCCAGCCACAGGCCCCCGAACACAAACCACGGCCCTTATCCCTGGCAAACAAAACTCACCCGCCCCGCTTCTGGCTGGCAGATTGCAGGAGCCACTTCCCTCTATCAAATCAGCCTGACTCGGCACTGGTGCCACCTTTCATCTGGGAACCATCCTGCGTATCATGGATTTTCAGGAGGCAGCCTGCCACTCCCAGCCACAGGACCCCAAACAGATACTAGGGCCCTTTTCCCTGGTATTAAAACTGACCTGCCCATCATCTGGCTGGCAGATTGCAGGAGCCACTTGCCTCTATCAAACCAGCCCGATTTGGCACTGGTGCCACCTTGGGTCTGGGAGCCATCCAGCGTATCGTGGATTTTCAGGAGCCAGCCGGCCACTCCCAGCCACAAGTCCCCAAAAATAATCTACGGCCCTTTTCCCTGGAAGTAAAGCTGACCTGCCCGTCATCTGGCTGGCACATTGCAGGAGCCACTTGGTAATATCAAACCTGCCCAACTTGACACTGGTGCCACCTTTCATCTGGGAACCATCCTGCGTATCGTTGATTTTCAGGAGCCACCCGGCCTCTCCCAGGCACAGGCCCCCGAACACAAACCACGGCCCTTTTCCCTGGCAAACAAAACTCACCCGCCCCGCTTCTGGCTGGCAGATTGCAGGAGACACTTCCCCATATCAAACCAGCCCGACTTGGCACTGGTGCAACCTTTCATCTGGGAACCATCCTGCGTATCGTGGATTTTCAGGAGCCAGACAGCCACTCCCAGCCACAGGCCCCCGAACACAAACCACCGCCCTTTTCCCTGGCAAACAAAAGTTACCCACCCGCTTCTGGCTGGCAGGTTGCAGGAGCCACTTCCCTCTATCAAATCAGCCTGACTCGGCGCTGGTGCCACGTTTCATCTGGGAACCATCCGGCGTATCGTGGATTTTCAGGAGGCAGCCGGCCACTCCCAGCCACAGGTCCCCAAACAGATACTACGGCCCTTTTCCCTGGAATTAAAACTGACCTGCCCATCATCTGGCTGGCAGATTGCAGGACCCACTTGCCTCTATCAAACCAGCCCGACTTGGCACTGGTGCCACCTTGGGTCTGGGAGCCATCCAGCGTATTGTGGATTTTCAGGAGCCAGCCGGCCACTCCCAGCCACAAGTCCCCAAAAAAAATCTACGGCCATTTTCCCTGGAAATAAAGCTGAACTGCCCGTCATCTGGCTGGCACATTGCAGGAGCCACTTGGTAATATCAAACCTGCCCAAATTGACACTGGTGCCGCCTTTCATCTGGGAACCATCCTGCGTATCGTGGATTTTCAGGAGCCAGCCGGACACTCCCATTCACATGCCCCCGAACACAAACCACGGCCCTTTCCCGTGGCAAACAAAACTCACCCGCCCCACTTCTGGCTGGCAGATTGCAGGAGCCACTTCCCCTTATCAAACCAGCCCGACTTGGCACTGGTGCCACCTTTCATCTGGGAACCATCCTGCGTATCGTGGATTTTCAGGAGCCAGCCGGCCACTCCCAGCCACAGGCCCCCGAACACAAACCACGGCCCTTTTCCCTGGCAAAAAAAACTCACCCACCCCGCTTCAGGCTGGCAGATTGCAGGAGCCATTTGCCTCTATCAAACCAGCCCGACTTGGCGCTGGTGCCACCTTGGGTCTGGGAGCCATCCTGCGTATTGTGGATTTTCAGGGGCCAGCCGGCCACTCCCAGCTCAAGTCCGAAATACAATTACGCCTTTTCCCTGGAAGTAAAACTGACCTGCCCATTCTCTGGCTGGCACACTGCAGCAGCCACTTGGTAATATCAAACCTGCCCAACTTGGCACTGGTGTCACCTTTCATCTGGGAACCATCCTGCGTATCGTGGATTTTCAGGAGCCAGCTGGCCACTCCCAGCCACAGGCCCCCAAACACAAACCACGGCCCTTTTCCCTGGAAGTAAAACTGACCTGCCCGTCATCTGGCTGGCAGATTGCAGGAGCCACTTGCCTCTATCAAACCAGCCCGACTTGGCATTGGTGCCACCTTGGGTCTGGGAGCCATCCAGCGTATTGTGGATTTTCAGGAGCCAACCAGCCACTCCCAGCCACAAGTCCCCAAAAACAATCTACGGCCCTTTTCCCTGGAAGTAAAACTGACCTGCCCATCATCTGGCTGGCACATTGCAGCAGCCACTTGGTAATATCAAACCAGCCAACATGGCACTGGTGCCACCTTTCATGTGTGAACCATCCTGCCTATCGTGGATTTTCAGGAGCCAGCCGGCAACTCCCAGCCACAGGCCCCCGAACACAAACCACGGCCCTTTTCCCTGGCAAAGAAAACTCACACGCCCCGCTTCTGGCTGGCAGATTGCAGGAGACACTTCCCTCTATCCAACCAGCCCGACTCGGCACTGGTGCCACCTTTCATCTGGGAACCATCCTGCGTATCGTGGATTTTCAGGAGCCAGCCGGCCACTCCCAGCCACAGGCCCCCAAACAAATCTACGGCCCCTTTCCCTGGAATTAAAACCGATCTGGCCATCTTCTGGCTGGCAGATTGCAGGAACCACTTGGCTCTCTCAAACCAGCCCAACTTGGCACTGGTGCCACCTTTCATCTGGGAACCATCCTGCGTATCGTGGATTTTCAGGAGCCAGCCGGCCACTCCCAGCCACAGGCCCCCGAACACAAACCACGCCCTTTTCCCTGGCAAACAAAAACTACCCGCCCGCTTCTGGCTGGCAGATTGCAGGAGCCACTTCCCATATCAAACCAGCCCGACTGGCACTGGTGCCACCTTTCATCTGGGAACCATCCTGCGTATTGTGGATTTTCAGGAGCCAGCGGCCACTCCAGACACGGTCCCCAACAAATATACTACGGCCCTTTTCCCTGGAAGTAAAACTGACCTGCCCATCATCTGGCTGGCACATTGCAGAGCACTTGGCAATATCAAACCTGCCCATCTTGGCACTGGTGCCACCTTTCATCTGGGAACCATCCTGCGTATTGTGGATTTTCAGGGGCCAGCGGCCACTCCAGCCACAGGCCCCCGAACACAAACCACGGCCCTTTTCCCTGGCAAAGACAACTCACCCGACCCGCTTCTGGCTGGCAGATTGCAGGAGACACTTCCCTCTGTCAATCCAGCCCGACTTGGCACTGGTGCCACCTTTCATCTGGGAACCATCCTACGCATCGTGGATTTTCAGGAGCCAGCCGGCCACTCCCAGACACAGGTCCCCAAACAAATACTACGGTCCTTTTCCCTGGAAGTAAAACTGACCTGGCCATCTTCTGGCTGGCAGATTGCAGGAGCCACTTGCCTCTATCAAACCAGCCCGACTTGGCACTGGTGCCACCTTTCATCTGGGAGTCATCCTGCGTATCGTGGATTTTCAGGAGCCAGCGGCCACTCCAGCCACAGGCCCCCAACACAAACTACGGCCCTTTTCCCTGAAAGTAAAACTGACCTGCCCGTCATCTGGCTGGCAGATTGCAGGAGCCACCTCCTCTATCAATCCAGCCGATCGGCACTGGTGCCACTTTCATCTGGGAAACCATCTGCGTATCGTGGATTTTCAGGAGCCAGCCGGCCACTCCCAGCCACAGGCCCCCGAACACAAACCACGGCCCTTTTCCCTGGAAGTAAAACTGACCTGCCCATCATCTGGCTGGCAGATTGCAGGAGCCACTTCCTCTGTCAATCCAGCCCGACTTGGCACTGGTGCCACCTTTCATTGGGAACCATCCTGCGTATCGTGGATTTTCAGGAGCCAGCCGGCCACTCCCAGACACAGGCCCGAAACAAAACACGGCCCTTTTCCCTGGAAGTAAAAATGACTGCCGTATTCTGGCTGGAGATTGCAGGAGCCACTTGCTCTATCAAACCAGCCCGACTTGGCACTGGTGCCACCTTTCATCTGGGAACCATCCTGCGTATCGTGGATTTTCGGAGCCAGCCGGCCATCCCAGCCACAGGCCCAAAAACAAAACACGGCCCCTTTTCCTGGAGTAAAACTGACCGCCGCATCTGCTGGCAGATTGCAGGAGCCACCTGCCTTATCAAACCAGCCCATGGCATGGGCCACCTTTCATCTGGGAACCATCCCGCGTATCGTGGATTTTCAGGAGCCAGCCGGCCACCAGCCCCAGGCCCCGAAACAAACACGCCCTTTTCCCTGGAAGTAAAACTGACCTGCCCTCTCTGGCTGGCAATATGCAGCCATTGTTATCAAACCCCACTTGCATGGTGCCACCCTTTTATTGGGAACCATCTGGTATCGTGATTTTCAGGAGCCAGCGGCACTCCCACACAGGCCCCAGAACAAAACTACGGCCTTTTCCTGGAGTAAAACTGACCCGCCTCATTGGCTGGCAGATTGCAGAAACCACTTGCTTATCAAAACCACCCGACTTGGCATGGTGCACCTTTCATCTGGGAACCATCCCGGACGTGGATTTTCGGAGCAGCGGCCCCCCAGCCCCGGCCCGAACAAAACCACGGCCCTTTTTTGGAAAGAAAACTCCCCCGTTTGTGGAGATTAGGAGAAATTCCTCTATAAAAACCCGCCCCATCGGACTGTGCCTTTCATTGGGAACCCTTGCGTATGTGGAATTTTTTTGGGCCCGCCGGCCACTCCCCGCAAGGCCCCAAAAACAAACCGGCCCCTTTTTCCCGGAAAAAAGCAGGCCCGTTTTGGGTGCGATTGCAGGACACTTGTTATCCCAAACCCGCCGATTGGGACTGGGACTTTATGGGACCCTCCGGTATTGTGGATTTTAGGGGCCAGCCGGCCTCCAGCCACAATTCCCCAAAAAAAAACGGCCTTTTTTTTGGAAGTAAAAGCTGCCCCTTTATTGGTGGCAAATTTGCAACCCTTGGTTATTTAAAACCGAACTTATGGTGCCCCTTTCATTGGGAACCTCTGCTATCTGGATTTTCGGAGCAGCGGCCCTCCCGCCAAGGCCCAAAACAAACTCGGCCCCTTTTCCTGGGAATTTAAAAAATGACTGCCCCATCTGGGGTGGCAATTGAGGAGGCCCCCTTTTATCAAAAACCGCCCACTTGGCATTTTTGGGGCCCCCTTTCATCTGGAAAACCCTCCTGCGTATCGTGGA
>NW_026994021.1:0-8592 GCF_028769735.1 Zonotrichia leucophrys gambelii
TTGAAAACACTTCCAACGAATTTCAGGTTTGGAAAAAGGGGGAGAGTGGTAATACTGTTTTGGATCATTTGCCCCTCGCACACTATCCCCCCCAAATTTCAGCTTCATTCTTCACCTTTTGAGCACGTCTCTCCGGCCCCGAAGGGGAAAAAGGGCTTCTTTGCGCAAAGGGGATTGTGCGGGCCAGTGCACTCCTGCCGCCTTCTACCCCAAAAGTGCCCGGCCGGCGCTTTGCTCCGGGGAATCCGTATTTTTTCTTTCGGGCTTTTTTGGGTTACATCATTTCAAAAATCTTTCCACATGTCTGGCAAGGGGAAATCTGGGCAGGGGGAAAACATCCCTCCCATGTGTTTTTACATTTGCAGAAGGTTTTGCTGAGTGTTTTGCACGAGAAAAAGAAAGTTTTAAAACACTTTTCCAACCAATGTTCATGTGTTTGGAAAAGGGAGGGAAATGGGAAGTATGTTTTTATCATTTGCAACTCGCACACATCCCCGTTTTCAGCTTCATTCTTTACCTTCGAAACACCCCTCTCTCCGCCCCCCGGGGCGAAGAGGGGGCTTCTTCCGCAAAAGCATTGTGCCGTCACAGTGCACCCAGTGCGGGGTTCTACAAAAAGTCCCGGACCGGCGCTTAGCCCGGGACATCCGTCCTTTCTTCTTTGGCTTTTTTTGTCTACTCATTGCAAAAAGCCCTTTTCCACTATGTCTGGGAAGGAAAATCTGGCCGGCGAAAACATCCCCCAGGTGTTTACATGTTGCAGAGGTTTGCTGAGGGGTTTTTCAGATAAAAAGAAAAATTGTTAAAAAACCTTCCAACCCAATTTTAAAGTTTTGGAAAGGTGGAGAGGGGTAACGTATGTTTTCTATCAGTTTGCAAGCTGCCACACTACCCCAGTGTTTTTTTTTCACTTCATTCTTTCCCCCGGGAAAGCAGCCGCTCTCTCCCCCCCGGAGGGGAAGAAGCGGCTTCTTCCCCAAAAAGGCGATTGTGCCGGTCACAGTGCACCCATCCCGCGCTTCTACCAAAATGTCCCCGGGGGACCGGCGCTTACTCCGGGGACACCCTTACCTTCGCTTCAGCGTCTTTGGGGTCTACATCATTGCAAAGATCTTTCCACAATGTCGGCAAGGAAAAACTCTGCCTGCCCGAAAACATCCCCCAGGTGTTTTACATGTTGCAGCGAAGTCCTGGGGGGGGTTTTGCACAAAAAAAGGAAAGCTGAAAAAACATTTCCAACAAAATGTTCAGGGTTTTTGGGATTGGGTAGGACAGTAAGTAAGGTACTGTTTTCTACAGTTAGCAAACTGGCACACTACCCGTGTTGTGCAGTTTCTTTTTCACTTTCAGAGGCAGCCGCTCTCGGCTTCCGGAACAAGAGCATTTCTTCGGGCAAAGGCGTTGGGCCGTCACAGTGCCGCAGACTGGGCTTCTGAGTAATGGCCCCTATCTGCTCTAGCTCCCGGGTCTCTGAAACCTTCCAATTTCCGTTATTGGTCTTGCAATGCAAATGGTTTACTTTCAGCGTGGGGACGGGACAGTGAACGGACTTTTTTGCTTTTAAGAGAACTAAGAAAAATTTTTCACCAGGTCAGACAGGTTGTAAAACAAGAAAAATTGTCATGAAAAAAAACCAGCCTTTGTCCCCTTGGATTTGCTAGCTCTTTTGAACAAAATGAAATGTGTCACTGGGTTTTCCCGGGGTACACGTCAGTAACGGGTACTTCAGTTGCTGAATTTCTCCGTCAAGAAAGAAAGAACCCAAAGGGAATTGGATTTCAGCTCACAATTCACCCTGGGGTCCCAAAGGTGAAAAAGGGGGGGAAGGTGCAGGGGTAAATTTAACTTAATGGCCTAGAAAATCAGGGGCCCGCTGATTTCCGAAGGTTCAACGGGTCATTTGCCTAGTTTTTCTGGAATTTTTTTTAACCCTTCGTCATGTTTTTTTTGGGATTCTTTTACCCTTTCCCTATTTTTTCAGCCTTGGCTCCACCTTTGCTACAGTTAAGTACTGGGGTAGCTTAAATGTGTTGTCATAATTGCTGACATCATTTTTCCCTTTAAAAGGGTTGTTTGCCTAAAGTCTCTTTTGCTGGTTTTTCGCATTTTGATTGTCAGAGGGCACAGGTGTTTTTAGGGCAAGTACACAAACCCATAGTTTGTTTTTCTTTTTTTGGCGTGTAGCAAATGGAATGACGGGAACATTGGAGAGGTTTTTCTCTCCCCGTTAGGTTCACGGGAAGGGCAGATAAAAATCGCACCTGAAGTTTTTGGCACAGAAGAAAGTGGGTTTTTTTGCTGCTGCTCTAGCTAGAAGCTTAAAAAAGGGAAGGCCTGGGCAGGCCCTTTCCCTTTGGCTAAGTAGAAAAGGACTTTGGAAGGTGAGTCAGCTGAATTAGAGGTAATCAAAAAGGTGTTCAAAGGCCTGGTGTAGGTGGTTGGTTGAAGGTGTTAGGCTTAAAGCAGGGAACTGATAAAGGCAAAGTTGCAAGAAAGAGCTCCCCTTTCACTTGCTGGGGACTCGCTTCACCACGGACCCTCAACTCCAAGTTTGCCAAGGAGATGATCAGTAGACTGTTGCGAGCGCTGTGTGCATCTAAATGGAAGGAAAGAGAGTGAAGCGCTGGACTTTTCGGCTTAGTACAATGCTGCTGTTTGGGGTGCCTATTTTAATTTTGGTTTTCCTCAGGGGCCCTTTTTCTGTCAGAAGTACACTGCCAGAACTTTCTAGCAGTGATCCCATTTCCTTCCTGTTGTTTTCATACTTCCTTCATTTAAAAAGGATGATACAACTTTACATTTGAAAAACCCTGTTGGGAAACACTATCAAGGGATCACGCTCCCTTTTTCTTCTGCCTCCTTTGCATTTTCAGAGACTCTTCAAATTTCTGCAAATGTCAAGGGGAATACTGAGATTACTAGCGGGTTGGCACTCTCACTGCTTTTTTTCTTTCATATGCTTCTACTGGATGTGACTTAAAAAACCCCGTTTTGTCATCTCATTCTGCTGTATCCAAACAATAAAACCAATGTATGAACCAAAAAAACTCGTAGGGTTTTGCAAGAACTAGCCCAGGAGGGTTTTTGTTCAAATTTGTCGCTACAGTGTTTCAGAAAAAAGGAATTGTACTGTCTTCTTGTGTAACCCTTTTTGTGCCCTCAATTTTGCATGTCCTAGTGAATCACCGCAGGTGGATTTCAGGAGCCACCGGCCACTCCCAGCCACAGGGCCCCGAACACAAACCACGGCCCTTTTCCCCGGAAAAAAAAACTGAAGCCCTCTTCTGGAGATAGATGGCAGGGGGCCCCCTGTGACTAACAAACCAGCCCCACTTGGCACGGTGCCCCTTTTATCTGGGAAACCATCCTGCTATCATGGATTTCAGGAGCCCCCGGGGACTCCCGCCACAGGGCCCCCCAAAAACAAACCAGGCCCCTTTTCCCCGGAAAACAAAACTCACCCGCCCCCCTTCGGGTTGGGGTTGCAGGGGCCACTTGACTCTATCAAACAAGCCCACTTGCCTGGTGCCACCTTTTCCTGGAACCACCTGCTACGTGGGTTTTCAGAAGCCCGCGGCCACTCCCAGCCACAGGGCCCCCAACACAAACTACGGCCCCTTTTTCCCGGCAAACAAAACTCACCCCCCCGCTCTGGGTGCGATTGCAGGGGCCCCTTCCCTCTACAAACCCGCCCACTTTCACGGTGCCACCTTGGGTGGGACCATCCGCGTATCGGGATTTTTAGGAGCCACCGGCCCCCTCCCGCCACAGGCCCCCAACCAAACTAAGGCCCTTTTCCCTGGGAAATAATCGACCTGCCCGTCATCTGGCTGGGAGATTGCAGGAGCCCCTTCCTCATCAATCCACCCGACTTTGGGACTGGGGCCCCCCTTTCATCGGGAACCATCCTGCGTACGGGATTTTCAGGGGCCAGCCGGACACCCCACCCCAAACCCCCATCACAAACCACGGTCCTTTCCCCGGCAAAAAAAAATAACCCCCCCCGCTTCGGCTGGAAGATTGCAGGAGCCCTTGACCTATCAAAACCCGCCCGCTCGACACTGGGGCCACCTTCATCTGGGAACCACCTGCGTATGTGGATTTTCAGGAGCCAGCCGGCCACCCCAGCCACAGGCCCCCGAAAAAAAAAACGGGCCCTTTTTTCCCGGGAAACAAAAATCACCCGCCCCCTTCTGGGTGGGAGATTTCAGAGCCACTTCCCCATATCAAAAAAGCCCCACTGGGACGGGGGCCACCTTTCATCTGGGACCATCCGCTATCGTGGATTTTCCGGGCCAGCCGGCCACTCCCAGCCCCAGGGCCCCCCAACACAAACCACGGCCCTTTTCCCCGGAAGTAAAACGACCTGCCCGTCATCTGCGGGGAGATTGCAGGAGCCCTTCCCCATATCAAACAGCCCGCCTTGGGACGGTGCCACTTTCATCGGGAACCACCCGCGTATCGTGGATTTTTCAGGGGCCAGCCGGCCACTCCCCACAGGCCCCCCAAAAAAAATACGACCCTTTTCCCCGGAAGAAAAAATGATCGCCCTCATCTGGGGCACATTGCAGGACCCACTTCCCTCTATCAAACCAGCCTGTCTTGGCACTGGTGCCACCTTTTATCTGGAACCATCGTGCGTATCGTGGGTTTTCAGGGGCCACCGGCCCCTCCCAGCCACAGGCCCCCGAACCAAACCACGGCCTTTTCCCGGGAAAGAAAACTCACCCGCCTCGTCTGGCGGCAGATTGCAGGAGACACTTCCCTCTATCAACCACCCACCGGGACTTTCCACCTTTTTACTGGGAACCATCCGCGATCGTGGGTTTTCAGGAGCCACCGGGCCCCTCCCCGCCACAGGCCCCCGAACACAAACCCGGCCCTTTTCCCCGGCAAAAAAAAAAACTCCCCCCGCTTCTGGGTGCAATTTTCTGGAGCCACTTTCCCCCATCAAACCAGCCTGACTCGGGACTGGTGCCACCTTTCATCTGGGCACCATCCTTCTATCGTGGGTTTTCAGGGGGCCAGGCGACACTCCTAGCCACAGGGCCCCCCAAAAAAAACACGGGCCCTTTTCCCTGGATTAAAAAGACCTGCGTGCATCTGGGGCAGATTGCAGGGGCCACTTGCCTCATCAAAACCCGCCCGACTCGGGATGGGCCACCTTTCACTGGGAAGCATCCGATAAGTGGATTTCAGGGGCCAGACGGCCATCCCCGCCCAATCCCCAAAAAACAAACTACGGCCCTTTTTCCTGGGAGTAAACTGCCTGCACCATCTGGCTGCAGATTGCAGCAGCCAATTGGAAATCAAACCTGCCCAACTTTTTTCACTGGTGCCACCTTTCAAGGGGCCATCCCGGTAAGTGGATTTTTCAGGAACCACCGGCCACTCCAGCCACAAGCCCCCAACACAAACCCTGGCCCTTTACCCTGGGAAACAAAACTCACACCCCCCCGTTTCTGCTGGCAGATTTTCAGGGGCCACTTGCCTCTATCAAACCAGCCCGACCGGCCTGGGGCCACCCTTTTTTCTGTAACCATCCGCGTATCATGGATATTCAAAGCCGCCCGGCCCCTCCCCGCCACAGGCCCCCCAACACAAAAACGGCCCTTTTCCCGGCAAAAAAACTCACCCCCCCGCTTTTGGGTGGGAATTGCAGGAACACACCCTATCAAAAACCCCCCCACTCGGTACTGGTGCCACCTTTCATCTGGGAAACCCCCGCGTATCGTGGATTTCAGGACCAACGGCCACTCCCAGCCCCAAGGGCCCCAAACAAATACTACGCCCCTTTTTCCCTGGAGTTAAAACTGACCTTCCCTCATTGGCGGCAATTGCAGAGCCCCTGCCTCTATCAAAAACCCGCCCGCTCGGCACGGTGCCCCTTTCAACTGGGAACCCTCCTGCTATCGGGATTTCAGGGGGTCAGCCGGCCCCTCCCAGCCACAGTCCCCAAAAAAAATCACGGCCCTTTTCCGGAAGAAAACTGACCTGCCCATCATCTGGCGGCACATTGCAGCAGCCAAATTTGGTTATATCAAACTGCCCAAATTGGCATGTCCACCTTTCATCCGGGGAACCATCCTGCCCTTCGTGGATTTTCAGGGGCCAGCCGGCACTCCCAGACACAGGCCCCCCAACACAAAAACCCCGGGCCCTTTTCCCGGAAGTAAAACTGACCTGCCCCCATCGGGTGGCAGATTGCAGGGGCCACTGCCCCATCAATCCAGCCCGACTCGGTACGGTGCCCCTTTCATCGGGAACCGCCCGCGTAGTGGTTTTCAGGGCCACCGGCCCCTCCCCCCAAAGGCCCCGAACACAAACCACGGCCGTTTTCCCTGGGAAACAAAAACCACCCCCCCGCTTTGGGTGGCAATTGCAGGAGACATCACCCTCTATCAAAACCCCCCGACTCGGACTGGTGCCCCCTTTTATCTGGGGAAACCCTCCTGCGTACGTGGATTTTTAGGAGCCGCGGGCCCCTCCGGCCACAGGCCCCGAACAAAAACCACGGCCCTTTCCCCGGGAAATTTAAAAAAGACCTGCCCCTCTTTTGGCTGGCAGATTGCAGAGCCACTTGCTACTATCAAAGCACCCCCCACTTGGGACTGCTGCCACTTTTCATCTGGGAACCCTCCGGCGTATCGTGGAAATTTTTGTAGGCAGCCGGGCCCCTCCCAGCCAAAACCCCCAAACACAAACTACGGCCCCTTTTCCCCGGAAGTAAAACTGACCGCCCCTCTCCTGGGTGGCAGATTGCAGAACCACTTGGGTCTGTCAAACTAGCCCAACTTGGGAAATGGTGCCAAACCTTTTATCTGGGGAAACCCCCTGCGTATCGTGGATTTTCAGGGCCAGCCCCACTCCCGCCACAGCCCCCCAACACAAACCACGGCCCTTTTCCCCGGCAAAGAAAACTCACCCGCCCCGCTTCTGGCTGGCAGATTGCAGAGCCACGGCCTCTATACCCCAGCCCACTTTGGCACTGGGGCCACCTGGGCTGGGGCCCTCCAGCGTATTGTGGATTTTCAGGGGGAGCTGGCCCCTCCCACGACAAGTCCCCAAAATAATCTCGCCCTTTTCCCCGGGAAATAAAACGACCTGCCCCTCTCTGGGTGGCAGATTTCAGAGCCATTGGTAATATCAAACCTCCCACTTGGGCCGGTGCCACCTTCATCTGGAACCCCCGCTATTTTGGGGTTTTTAGGGCCAGCCGGCCACCCCAGCCACAGCCCCCTAACACAAACTACGGCCCTTTTCCCTGGAAGTAAAAATGACCCGCCCCCATCGGCTGGCACATTTCAGCAGCCACTTGCCCCTATCAAACCACCCTCTTGACACTGGTTCACCTTTCATCTGGGAACCACCTGCTATTGTGGATTTTAGACCGCCGGCCCCTCCAAACCACGGCCCCCGAACCAAACTACGGCCCCTTTTTCCCGGAAGTAAAAAATGACCTGCCCATCTTCGGCTGCAAATTTCAGGGAACCCCCTTTTGGGTCTCTCAAACCAGCCCAACATGGCACTGGGGCCACCCCTTTTATCGGGAACCATCCCGCTATCGTGGGTTTTTAGGAGCCACCAGGCACCTCAGCCAAACCCCCCAAACAAACCAGGCCCTTCCCTGGCAAACAAAACTCACCCCCCCGTTTCTGGGGGGGGCAGATCAGGGGCCCCCTTGCCCTACAAACCAGCCCGACCGGCACTGGGCCACCTTTTCATCTGGGAACCATCCTGCTATCAGGATTTCAGAAACCAGCCGGCCCCTCCCACCACAGGCCCCCCGAAACACAAACTACGGCCTTTTCCCGGGGAAACAAAACCAAAAACCCCCACCGCTTCTGGCTGGAAGATTGCAGAGCCACTTTTTTACTCTATCAAAACCCCCCGACTCACACTGGGGCCCCCTTTCATCGGGAACCATCCCGTACGTGGATTTTCAGGAGCCACCCGGGACTCCCAACACAGTCCCCCAAACAAATACTACGGGCCTTTTTTCCTTGAAGTAAAACTGACCTGCCCTCACGGGGGCAAATTTCCGGAACCACTTGGCCCCCTCAAAACCCCCCAACTTGGCACGGTGCCACCTTTCACTGGGGAAACCCTCCCGCTATCGTGGATTTTTTAGGGCCGCCCACCACCCCACCACAGGCCCCCGAAAAAAACCACGTCCCTTTTGCCTGGCAAAAAACTCACCCGCCCCCCCTTCTGCTGGGAATTGCAGGAGCCACTTCCCTCTACAAAAACCAGCCCGATCGGGACTGGGGCCACCTTTTTCTGGGGACCATCCCTTTTTCGCGATTTTCAGGCCAGGCGGGCAGTCCTAGCCACAGGGCCACAAACAAATCTACGGCCCTTTTCCCTGGAATTAAAACTTTCCTGCTGCATCTGGTTTTGGGAGATTGCAGGGGCCACTTTCCTCTACAAACCAGCCCACTCGGCACTGGGCCCCTTTTACGGGGAAACCCTCCGCGATTTGTGGGTTTCAGGGGCCAAAGCCCCCTCCCCCCAAGGCCCCAAACACAAAACCCTGGCCCTTTTCCCTGGGAAAGAAAAGTCACCCACCTCCTTTTGGCTGGCAGATTGCAG
>NW_026994022.1:0-8587 GCF_028769735.1 Zonotrichia leucophrys gambelii
CGGTGTCTAACCAGGATGCCAAGTGGAAGTCGTCGGCTGTTAGGAGTGCCCTGCAGCAGATGGGAGTGTTTATTCAGGAAAGGCGGGTTTTTTGGGGGCCGTGGCGGGAGGGGCGCTGCTAATCAGGGGACGGTAAAGCGGTGAGCTGGTCGTGTAGAGAGGCCGATTCACCAGAGAGGGGAGTTTTTTCCAGGGAAAGGGCGGTTGTTTTTGGCTGCGGGATGCGGCGGTCCTGAAAACCACACGAGGTTCAGATAAGGGCATGCTGTGTTGCAGAGGAAGTGGTTGCACGAAGGCGTTTCGGAGCTGTTTCAGGGAGGCGATTGTTGGGGCATGGATGGGTGGCTTGAAAGCACATGCCAGTGGCGATGAAAGAGGCTACATCGCGATGGGGAGTGTTCTGCAAGGAGCCGGTTGTGGGCGGGTGAGTGGGGGCCGAAAGCTTGAGGGGGTTGGAGGGGCTGGCTGAAAGCAGGATCGGGGGTCCGGAAAGGTGGCGGAAGTTTTTGAGAAGGCGTTTGTTGCCAGGGGAGGTCCGGAGGCTGGTGGTGGGGGTGGGAGGCCGAGCGAGCGTGAGCGTCAGTGACTACGAACGGGCGTTGTTTGGAGGCGACTCCGCGGGCGGATTCGCGGAGCTTGTGGGAGCCTTGGTGGAGGAGTCCGGATGAGGATGGTCCGATAAGGCACCAGAAGGGGCGTTTGATGGGAGTGTTCATGCCGATGGTGGTTTTATCCAGAGGTTGTAGGCTTTGGAGTGGGTGCTGAAATCCCGAACCAGTTCCCGAGTGCCCAGTGCACGTCGGCGGATGATAAGGAATGGCTCCTGCAATCGCCAGCCAGAAGGGGGTATTTTCCAGGAAAGGCCGTGTTTTGTTGGGGGCCTGTGGTGGAGTGCCGTGCTCCTGAAAATCCGAGCAGGTGCCGATGAAAGGCACCAGGCAGTGGCGGTTGAAGCAAGTGGTCTGCATTGCCACCAGTGGCAGTCATTTTATTCCAGGAAGGGTTTTTTTGGGCTGCTGGAGTGGCGGCGCTCTGAACGTAGCAGGATGTCCCAGATGAAAGTGGCCGTCCAGTCGGCTGGTGAGAGAAGGTCTCAATCTGCCACCAAACGGGGTATTTTTTCGGAAAAGGCCGTGTTTGTTGGCTTGCTGGGGCGGCGCTCCAAAATCCCAACAGATGGTTCCCAGAAAGGTGGCACCATGCCAGTGGCTGGTTTGATAAGAAGTGGTCCTGCAATGCCAGCCAGAGGGCGTTTTTTCCAGGAAAGGGCCTGTTTGTGTTGGGGGCGTGGCTGGGAGTGCCCGCTGGCTCCTGAAAATCCAGATACGAGGTGGCCAGTGAAGGGGGACATGCCAAGTGGGCTGGATTGAAGCAAGGGCTCTGCAATTCCCAGGAGGCGTGTTTTCTGCCGGGAAAGGGCCGGATTCTGACCGTGCTGGTGGCAGGGGCTCCGCAAATCCAACGGATGGTTGTCAGGAAGGTGCACGTGCAATCGGCTGGTGATGGGGAGTTGCTTCCAGGAAGCCGTGGTGGCGGGCTTGTGCTGGGAGGCCGTGTCTGTTCGGGCTGCGGATGGCGTGCGGTCTAAAATCCAGTAGCAGGTGTTCAGAGAAGGTCGCACTGGCCAATCGGGCGGTTTGTAGGAAGGGCCTGATGTCGGGCTGGCGGTAGTCCTGGGAAAAGCCGATTTGGTGGGGTCCTGGGTGGAGTGGCGGCTGGTCTGAAATCCCATCTGCCCAGATGAAAGGGCGTAGTTCTTCCAGGGAAAAGGCGTGCTGATCTGGCCATGCTGGGAGGCGGTGGCTCCAGGGAAACCGTAGTGTGTTCGGACTGGCTGGTGGCCGGCTGTCTGAAAATCCGATACGAGGATGGTCCATGAAGTGCCCAGCCAGTGGGTGTTATAGGGAAAGGCTTGCGTCTGTGGGGGCGTGTTCGGAAAGGGCCGTGGTTGTATCGGGCCTGTGGCCGAGGCCAGTGGCTCCAAAATCAGATAAGGATGGTTCCATGAAGTGCACCAGTGAGGGGCGGTGTTTTCAGGGAAGCCGCAATTGCCAGCAGATGGGCGGGTCTGTCTAAAATCCACGATACGCGGATTGTTCCAGATGAAGTGGCCCAGTGCCAGGCTGGTTGAATAGATAGTGGTGCTTCCAATTGCAGCCAGATGAGGTGAGGCTTTTTCAGGGAAAGGGCCTGATTTTTGGGGCCTGTGGTGGGAGTGGTCGGTTGCTCCTGAAAAGCACGATACGAGGATGGTTCCCAGATGAGGTGGACCGTGCCAGCGGCTGCTGAAGAGAAGTGGTCCGCATCTGCCAGCCAGAAGGGCAGTGAGTTTTTTTGCCAGGAAAAGGCCGGTTTGTTGGGGCCTGGCTGGAGAGTGGCGCTGGTCTTAAAATCCAGAACAGGAGGTTTCAGATGAGTGTGGCACCGTGCGAGTCGGGCTGGTTGAACAGGAAGTGGCTCTGCAATCTCCAGCAAGAAGCCGGGCGAGTCGGTTTTTTCCAGGGAAAGGGCCGATTTGTTCGAGGGCTGTGGTGGTGTGGCTGGTGCCAGGAAAATGCCGATGTGGATGGTTCCAGATGAAGGGTGGACCGGCATGGCTGTTGAAACAATGCTCATCTGCCAGCCAGATGCCGGAAGTGGCATCCAGGGAAAAGGCGGCTGGTTGTTAGTGGGCCGTGCTGAGGGCCGATGGCCGTAATTCCAGGAAGAGGTCCGATGAAAGGTTTGGGACCAGTGCGAGTCGGGCTGGCTGATAGTAGCAAGTGGCTCCCAATAGCCGCAGAGCAGGGCAGTGTTTTCAGGGAAAGGGCTCTGGTTTGCTGGGGCTGTGGCGGGATGGCCGGCTGGCTCCGAAAATCCACGATAGAGGAGGTTCCCAGATGAATGGTGGCTCCATCCGATCGGGCTGGTTGTTAGAGAAGTGGCTCGCATCTGCAGCAGATGAGGGCAGGGTCTTTCATTGCCAGGAAAGGGCTGGTTTTGTTCTGTGCCGGATGGCGTGTGCGTGGTCCTGAAAATGCACGATAGCAGGATGGTTCCAGATCAAAGTGCACCATGCCAGTCGGTGGTGTAAGGCAAGTGGCTCTCGGGCAGGTCAGTTTTTACTTCCAGGGAAAAGGGCCGTGTTTGTGTTGGGGCCTGTGGCTGGGAGTGGCCGGCTGGCTCCTGAAAATCCACGATACGCAGGATGGTTCCCAGATGAAAGGTGGCACCAGTGCCGAGTCGGGCTGGTTTGATAGAGGCAAGTGGCTCCTGCAATCTGCCAGCCAGATGACGGGCAGGTCAGTTTTACTTCCAGGGAAAGGGCCGTAGTTTGTGTTGGGGCCTGTGGCTGGGAGTGGCCGGCTGGCTCCTGAAAATCCACGATACGCAGGATGGTTCCCAGATGAAAGGTGGCACCAGTGCCAAGTCGGGCTGGTTTGATAGAGGCAAGTGGTCCTGCAATCTGCCAGCCAGAACGGGGCGGTAGTTTTTTGCAGGGAAAAGGGCCGTGTTTGTGTTCGGGGCCTGTGGCTGGAGTGGCCGGCTGGCTCCTGAAAATCCACGATACGCAGGATGGTTCCCAGATGAAAGGTGGCACCAGTGCCAAATCGGGCTGGTTTGATAAGGCAAGTGGCTCCTGCAATCTGCCAGCCAGAGCGGGCGGTCAGTTTTACTTCCAGGGAAAAGGGCCGTAGTTTGTTTGGGGACTGTGGCTGGGAGTGGCCGGCTGGCTCCTGAAAATCCACGATACGCAGGATGGTTCCCAGATGAAAGGTGGCACCAGTGCCAAGTGTGGCTGGTTTGATAGAGGCAAGTGGCTCCTGCAATCTGCCAGCCAGAGATCGGGCAGGTCAGTTTTATTCCAGGGAAAAGGGCCGTAGTTTGTTTGGGGCCTGTGGCTGGGAGTGGCCGGCTGGCTCCTGAAAATCCACGATACGCAGGATGGTTCCCAGATGAAAGGTGGCACCAGTGCCAAGTCGGCTGGTTTGATAGAGGCAAGTGGCTCCTGCAATCTGCCAGCCAGAAGCGGGCGGGTGAGTTTTTTGCCAGGGAAAAGGGCCGTGGTTTGTTTGGGGCCTGTGGCTGGGAGTGGCCGGCTGGCTCCTGAAAATCCACGATACGCAGGATGGTTCCCAGATGAAAGGTGGCACCAGTGCCAGTCGGGCTGGTTTGATAGAGGCAAGTGGCTCCTGCAATCTGCCAGCCAGAAGCGGGCAGGTGAGTTTTATTCCAGGGAAAAGGGCCGTGGTTTGTGTTGGGGGCCTGTGGCTGGGAGTGGCCGGCTGGCTCCTGAAAATCCACATACGCAGGATGGTTCCCAGATAAAGGTGGCACCAGTGCCAAGTCGGGCTGGTTTGATAGAGGCAAGTGGCTCCTGCAATCTGCCAGCCAGAGACGGGCGGTAGTTTTCTTGCCAGGGAAAAGGGCCGTGGTTTGTGTTCGGGGGCCTGTGGCTGGGAGTGGCCGGCTGGCTCCTGAAATCCACGATACGCAGGATGGTTCCCAGATGAAAGGTGGCACCAGTGCCAAGTCGGGCTGGGTTGATAGAGGCAAGTGGCTCCTGCAATCTGCCAGCCAGAAGATGGGCAGGTCAGTTTTTATTCCAGGGAAAAGGGCCGTAGTTTGTGTTTGGGGCCTGTGGCTGGGAGTGGCCGGCTGGCTCCTGAAAATCCACGATACGCAGGATGGTTCCCAGATGAAAGGTGGCACCAGTGCCAGTCGGGCTGGTTTGATAGAGGCAAGTGGCTCCTGCAATCTGCCAGCCAGAAGAGGGCGGTAGTTTTGTTTGCCAGGGAAAAGGGCCGTGGTTTGTTTCGGGGCCTGTGGCTGGGAGTGGCCGGCTGGCTCCTGAAAATCCACGATACGCAGGATGGTTCCCAGATGAAAGGTGGCACCAGTGCCAGTCGGGCTGGTTTGATAGAGGCAAGTGGCTCCTGCAATCTGCCAGCCAGAAGCGGGGCGGTAGTTTTTTCCAGGGAAAAGGGCCGTAGTTTGTGTTGGGGGCCTGTGGCTGGGAGTGGCCGGCTGGCTCCTGAAAATCCACGATACGCAGGATGGTTCCCAGATGAAAGGTGGCACAGTGCCAAGTCGGGCTGGTTTGATAGGGCAAGTGGCTCCTGCAATCTGCCAGCCAGAAGCGGGGGGGTGAGTTTTGTTTGCCAGGGAAAAGGGCCGTGGTTTGTGTTCGGGGCCTGTGGATGGGAGTGGCCGGCTGGCTCCTGAAAATCCACGATACGCAGGATGGTTCCCAGATGAAAGGTGGCACCAGTGCCAAGTCGGGATGGTTTGATAGAGGCAAGTGGCTCCTGCAATGTGCCAGCCAGATGACGGGCAGGTCAGTTTTACTTCCAGGGAATAGGGCCGTGGTTTGTGTTCGGGGGCCTGTGGCTGGGAGTGGCCGCCTGGCTCCTGAAAATCCACGATGCAGAGGGTGCTTCCCAGATGAAAGGTGGCACCAGTGCCCAGTCAGGCTGGTTTGATAGAGGGAAGTGGCTCCTGCAATCTGCCAGCCAGAAGATGGGCAGGTCAGTTTTAATTCCAGGGAAAGGGGCCGTAGTGTATGTTTGGGGCCTGTGGCTGGGAGTGGCCGGCTGGCTCCTGAAAATCCACGATACGCAGGATGGTTCCCAGATGAAAGGTGGCACCAGTGTCGAGTCGGGCTGGTTTGATAGAGTCAAGTGGCTCCTGCAATCTGCCAGCCAGATGACACGCAGGTCAGTTTTACTTCCAGGGAAAAGGGCCGTGGTTTGTGTTTGGGGGCCTGTGGCTGGGAGTGGCCGGCTGGCTCCTGAAAATCCACGATACGCAGGATGGTTCCCAGATGAAAGGTGGCACCAGTGTCGAGTCGGGCTGGTTTGATAGAGGAGGGTGGCTCCTGCAATCTGCCAGCCAAAAGATGGGCAGGTCAGTTTTAATTCCAGGGAAAAGGGCCGTAGTATTTGTTTGGGGGCCTGTGGCTGGGAGTGGCTGGCTGGCTCCTGAAAATCCACGATACGCAGGATGGTTCCCAGATGAAAGGTGGCACCAGTGCCAAGTTGGACAGGTTTGATATTACCAAGTGGCTGCTGCAATGTGCCAGCCAGATGATGGGCAGGTCAGTTTTACTTCCAGGGTAAAGGGCCGTAGATTATTTTTGGGGACTTGTGGCTGGGAGTGGCCGGCTGGCCCCTTAAAATCCACAATACGCTGGATGGCTCCCAGACCCAAGGTGGCACCAGTGCCAAGTCGGGCTGGTTTGATAGAGGCAAGTGGCTCCTGCAATCTGCCTGCCAGAAGCGGGGTGGGTAAGTTTTGTTTGCCAGGGAAAAGGGCCGTAGTTTTTGTTTGGGGGCCTGTGGCTGGGTGTGGCCGGCTGGCTCCTGAAAATCCACGATACGCAGGATGGTTCCCAGATGAAAGGTGGCACCAGTGCCAAGTCGGGCTGGTTTGATAGAGGGAAGTGGTTCCTGCAATCTGCCAGCCAGAAGCGGGGCGGGTGAGTTTTGTTTGCCAGGGACAAGGGCCGTGGTTTGTGTTCGGGGGCCTGTGGCTGGGAGTGGCCGGCTGGCTCCTGAAAATCCACGATACGCAGGATGGTTCCCAGATGAAAGGTGGCACCAGTGTCGAGTAGGGCTGGATTGATATGGGGAAGTGGCTCCTGCAATCTGCCAGCTAGAAGATGGGCAGGTCAGTTTTAATTCCAGGGATAGGGGTCGTAGTGTGTGTTTGGGGGCCTGTGGCTGGGAGTGGCCGCCTGGCTCCTGAAAATCCACGATACGCAGGATGGTTCCCAGATGAAAGGTGGCACCAGTGCCGAGTCGGGCTGGTTTGAGAGAGCCAAGTGGTTCCTGCAATCTGCCAGCCAGAAGATGGGCAAGTCAATTTTACTTCCAGGGAAAGGGGCCGTAGTTTGTGTTTCGGGGCCTGTGGCTGGGAGTGGCCGGCTGGCTCCTGAAAATCCACGATACGCAGGATGGTTCCCAGATGAAAGGTGGCACCAGTGCCAAGTCGGTCTGGTTTGATAGTACCAAGTGGCTCCTGCAATCTGCCAGCCAGAAGCAGGGCGGGTGAGTTTTGTTTGCCAGGGAAAAGGGCCGTGGTTTTTGTTCGTGGCCCTGTGGCTGGGAGTGGCCGGCTGGCTCCTGAAAATCCACGATACGCAGGATGGTTCCCAGATGAAAGGTGGCACCAGTGCCAAGTTGGGCTGGTTTGAGAGAGCCAAGTGGTTCCTGCAATGTGCCAGCCAGAAGATGGGCAGGGCAGTTTTAATTCCAGGGAAAGGGGCCGTAGTGTGTGTTTGGGGGCCTGTGGCTGGGAGTGGCCTGCTGGCTCCTGAAAATCCACGATATGCAGGATGGTTCCCAGATGAAAAGTGGCAGCAGTGCCAAGTCAGGCTGGTTTGATAGTACCAAGTGGCTCCTGCAATCTGCCAGCCAGAAGATGGGCAGGTCTGTTTTAATTCCAGGGAAAAGGGCCGTAGTACTTGTTTGGGAACCTGTGGTTTGGAGTGGCCGGCTGGCTCCTGAAAATCCACGATACGCAGGATGGTTCCCAGATGAAAGGTGGCACCAGTGTCGAGTCAGGCTGGTTTGATTGAGGCAAGTGGCTCCTGCAATCTGCCAGCCTGAAGCGGGGTGGGTTAGTTTTGTTTGCAGGGAAAAGGGCCGTGGCTTGTGTTCGGGGGCCTGTGGCTGGGAGTGGCCGGCTGGCTCCTGAAAATCCACGATACGTAGGATGGTTCCCAGATGAAAGGTGGCACCAGTGCCAAGTCGGGCTGGTTTGATAGAGGGAAGTGGCTCCTGCAATCTGCCAGCCAGAAGATGGGCAGGTCAGTTTTAATTCCATGGAAAAGGGCCGTAGTATTTGTTTGGGGACCTGTGGCTGGGAGTGGCCGGCTGGCTCCTGAAAATCCACGATACGCAGGATGGTTCCCAGATGAAAGGTGGCACCAGTGACAAGTCGGGCAGGTTTGATATTACCAAGTGGCTGCTGCAATGTGCCAGCCAGATGATGGGCAGGTCAGTTTTACTTCCAGGGAAAAGGGCCGTAGATTCTTTTTGGGGACTTGTGGCTGGGAGTGGCCGGCTGGCCCCTGAAAATCCACAATACGCTGGATGGTTCCCAGACCCAAGGTGGCACCAGTGCCAAGTCGGGCTGGTTTGATAGAGGCAAGTGGCTCCTGCTATCTGCCAGCCGGATGACGGGCAGGTCAGTTTTACTTCCAGGGAAAAGGGCCGTAGTTTGTGTTTGGGGGCCTGTGGCTGGGAGTGGCCGGCTGGCTACTGAAAATCCACGATACGCAGGATGGTTCCCAGTTGAAAGGTGGCACCAGTGCCAAGTCGGTCTGGTTTGATAGTACCAAGTGGCTCCTGCAATCTGCCAGCCAGAAGCAGGGCGGGTGAGTTTTGTTTGCCAGGGAAAGGGCCGTGGTTTTTGTTCGTGGCCCTGTGGCTGGGAGTGGCCGGCTGGCTCCTGAAAATCCACGATACGCAGGATGGTTCCAAGACCCAAGGGGGCACCTGTGCCAAGTCGGGCTTGTTTGATAGAGTCAAGTGGCTCCTGCAATCTGCAAGCCAGAAGCGGGGCGGGTGAGTTTTGTTTTCCAGGGAAAAGGGCCGTGGTTTGT
>NW_026994023.1:0-8585 GCF_028769735.1 Zonotrichia leucophrys gambelii
ACCCAGAAACATCCTGAGAGCTTTGTGTGTAATCAGCTAAGTACCAAAATCAAAAATATTTAAGAATATGGGTAGAAACTGAGCTTTGACTTAACAATTGCAAATTAAGTTATCAAAGCATTTCACTCATCAGAAAGCAGAGTCATTCTTTACAACCTATTTCTCAGTTTGAGCTACTCAATGACCTTTGAACTATGGATTTCAGATTCTTGCAGGAAACCCCGTTTGAAAGCAAGTTGTAGCCCAATACTTACTACTGGTAAATATACAATAAACAATTTTATTAATGAACATACTTGATTAAATAATCTGTTTGTATGACCAGAAGATTTATTATATAGGTGGAATACATTATTTGTTAAAAACTTATATTAATTAACATTTTTATGATTTTGGTATGACAAATTGTTACAATTTTTCTAAGTTTGGCTAAAGCCTTGCCACTTAAGGAAATAAATAAAAAAATACTGAAGAGTTCCAAAGTTCCTCAGCCCAGTTTTTAGGATCATATCACTCTAGAGATGGCTGGGTGAAGAACTCCTCTATCACTCAAGTTGTCCAAGAATAAACTCAGAATGAGTGCCTGTAGTACATAGTAACTATCCAAAACACACTAGGTGTTATCTTTGCACTCTGAAAGTAGGCCTACTGAGACAAGAAATACATGTGATTTGGCAATTAATGAAAAAATATTCATGGGAACATTGTCACTGATTAATAAGGGGACGATTTATATTTTTCTGGATCCTACTACCATTTGCAAACTGAAGTATAAATACTGAAATACAGAGAGATGATGAGTAAATACAGAAACTCTAGCCTTCAACTTCTTTGGTCACATCTGCTCATATCCCTTCCTTGCACTTTCACAGTCTTAATCCTAAATATTATAACCATGATTTCAATGCAATTTGCTTGGTTTTAAACAGTATGATATTTTGTCGTTTCCAGGTATTTTTAACTGGTTTGGTTTGTTGTTTTTGTTTGTTTATGTTTTTAATAAAGGGGAAAATATATGTCACTAATTTGACATGTATATTGAGGTTAAAAGCTAACTCCTAGTTTCATGGTAACCTACCAATATGTGTTCTTTTGCTGAAGGTAAGAAATCTTTTTACTGAAGGTGGCAGAAAAAGGTCATCAGTAGCATTTAAGAAAGGAATTATCCACAATCAAGGCATCCACCAAAATGTGTGAGTTTGCTACAAGAATTCTTGAAAGTAATGAACAAAGTCACATAAACATACTTTTTATTAATTTAAGTTTCTGCAGTATTTTTCTATATATTTATATTCATGGCTTTATGTTAATATAACCACCTTGGAGTACAAGAACTAATTTAACTTTTAAAAATAATCCATGGGATGTTCATAGGCCTTCTAGCCTTCTGTTTCATATGTTACCAGATTATAACAGACGAGAAAATGCATTATTCTGCTAGACTATGTAGAGGACTAGACCTAAGCATGTTTTGTCTCAAACATCCTGAGTTATTGCTACAGGAAATGTGTGATCTGAGAAGAGAGAACTGCAGAGGTGGGATGGAACAAAGCTGATCTTATCCAATTCCTGCTTCTCCTGAGACTGCCTGGAGAAGGGCTGGCTGTGCATGCATGAACAAAACAGCACAAAAAATCTAATTTACACAAGAGGTATTCACCATTCATTCCTATGAAAGGAAGTAGATTGGGAACCCACAACCTCAGCTCCAGATAATCCTTCTGTCAGGACCAAGGCAGGACCTGAGGGCTGGTAATATTCTTTGTTTTCTTCTTTGCACTGCCCAAGCAAAGCACAGCTATTGTATTCCAATCCATACTCCATACTGAGGTTTCCTGTGGGGTGGGGGAGCTTGTGAAAGTGCTGTGGCTTGTTAGCCAGCACCTCTAGAGCAGTTTTTTATGGGAGTTGAGAACTTATTGAAGTGTACTGTATAAAATGTAGGACTTGTTATCCTTCACTTTTCTGGAAATCCATTGAGAATTTAAGGGCTTGTTAACCAACACCTTTTCTGTCTAAACAGTGGGCTGCTTGCTGCAGTTATGGCAAATATACAATAAAACATCAGACTTCCCAGACACGTGGCCCAATGTCTTTGTTGAACCTGAAGAGAATTTAAAAGGAATACAGTTCCCCCAAAATGTTGTGACAGCCATGCATGTTTAAAACTAGCTTTCAAGGTTATTTTGTAACTTGCTTGTGTCCTTGAAATTCCCTCCTCTTCTTCATGCTTTTTGTAAAAACACTTTTGTAGAGAATGAACACAATTATTACAGCATTTTAGACAAGTAAAGAAATTCTCAATGAATACTTAAAATTAATAATCACTTAGAAGCAATGAAAATAAAGAAGTATAAAAGCTATAGTGCTTATTGCCATATGTAAATACCACAACAGAAAGTTGCAATTAGGTTGTACTACTGAATGAAATGAAAGAAAATATTTTTTTTTAAATAATATATGTTTGCACCACTCATAGTTGTGTCTGCATTAGTTCAAAAGAGATCATGATCTTGATTCACAAAAGTTAAAAAAGGCACAGTAAAAATGGAAAAAGCACCATTATCAAGATAAGTATGGAACAATTAAATTACAAAATAAAGTTAAGCAATTAGAATAGCAACCATAGAACTAAATAATGTCACTTTTAGTCTGAAAGCATTTACTGAATCTTCCTTTTATTTTGGACTTAATGAAAACTGTTGAAAATAAGAATAAAAGGAATTATTTTTTGTTCAGGAATTTGTGCTACCAGGGGTTCATACATAAATATAAATCTCAAACAAGAAAGTCATTTCACACTTTGCTAGCATTATGCTATAAATGTCATCCCAAAAATAAATTCAGGTAAAGACAATTTTCAGCTCTATATTCCATGTTTCCAAAACTTGAATTTTTTTCCATGTGACTAAACAGCAGAGCAGAAAAAAGTATTGTAAGTCTGGCTAACTGTTTTTTCATTTGTGAGAGAAGAAAACAGGGATAAGTCTTTGGAGCTTGACTTGTAACTACTTTTATTTCCAGCTCTTCCTTTGACTTAGTATAGGCTAAATTTACACTGGGAATCAGGCCTGTAATTCTGATGGCTATTAAGCTCAGCGAAATATATGGATGATTTTTGTCTCTTCTAAGGTCAGTTGAAAGATCTAATAATGTTTTAAAATGTATGCTAGGTGACCAACCACTTAAGGGTTGGTCTTTTGTATTGTATTTGTTATTTTGGGAGGAATAGTTTAACAGAAGAATAATAAAATAATTAATAATGAGTAATAAAAGATAGCTTGGACAGTGGAAAAATGCCTACAATTTGTAAAAGGGATTGTGATGCTAAATGTAGGAGGTTTATTTTAATGACAATATAGATGCAGGAAATATGTGGATGATCTGAAAGTAGCTTGATACTTACACAAAGTGATGAAACTTTTCTTAAAAGAGTCATACTGTGTATAATAATAATTTGTTCTTTATGTGTGTGTGATAGATAAGGCAAGGGCTGATGGGCTTGAGTTGTTAAATAGAAGAGTCATATTAAATACAAAAAGATGCTCTGTTCAAAGACTGTTGGGGTGTTCCCTATCTATGTGGTAAAGAGCAAAATAAACTATTGGGATCTAAATAAACTTGTCCTCTCCTAGTGCAAGGTGAATGCTCAAGATCTAGCACACTTTCCATTTTAAGACAAAAAGGAAAGAAAATGTTGCAGAGACTGTTTGAAATTGTCAAGTGATAGTTGAGTTTCAGCAAGAAACAAACCAACATAAAAAGCAGAAATCCTAGCAAAAGCAGTGTTTTGAGTTTTCTTAAGGCAACTAAAATTTTCAGGGAACACCTGACTGGACCAAAACAAAATGTTCTCTTTTTTATTTCATGGTGAAACTGGTGCTATGCTAATTCAGAAGATGGCTTTGTTTTCTTTACACTGTTTTTAAGAAGAGCAAACTAACCAGTACCATTAGCAATGCTCCAGCCTTCTCTGCCTTTGAGATGTCCTTGGTGTGTGGGACCATGACAAGCCCTTGCGTTCTACCACTTTTTGTTACTCACGTGAGGGACTGACTCCGTGTATTTTACTTAGGATAATATTTAGTTCAGTTTAATCATCTTCAAAATCACACTGAACTTAAAGGATAGATTTTTTCCTATTCCTACCTTGCTTTGGGTGAGACTTTTTGTGAATATCACATTTCCTTCAGAAAGCTGCAAATATAATAATTTCCTATACTGCATTATGCCATGATTGTTAACTATGCTGCACAAATGAGTAGGGCATCCTGATGAAGAGCCAGAGGTAATTGAGGGCCACTCTAGTCAATAGAAAACCATTTCTACATACTGTATGCAGCTATGTGAATTTCAATGTATTTGGGAAAGTGTCCACTGCTGCTAGAAATTTAGACACATTTTTAAAACACCTAATTGGGGAGTTTGAATGTAGGATTGCAGCTTTTCAGACCCATGCTTCATCAGTAGTGATATAACTCAAATTTATAAAACTGAAACAACTTTTGAATATATACTTCAGTCCCTATGGACAATTTTAGGCTACAAATTGCCATAATTCTGAAGCAATTTGAAGCTCACACAGCAGGTGAATAAGTTTCAGGCTGAGGTACACAAAGGCTATGCATGTCCTGTATTACATTAAAAGAAGATCACGCTTACATTGAACAGTGGAGTATGTTATAGAAATATCACTTCCACATATGTAGCAGAGTATCTGTATGATTTTTAGAATATGTCTGTTTTAATTAAGCATTTTGAGAAATAGAGCTGATTAGTCCAGGCACAGTGTCACCCTCCAATGACTATCCTGCTTTTGGGAGCTGAGTTTTCTTACGACATATCACAGTGGGACGCAAACGGTCAGATTGATGCTAGCTAGGGGTTGTCTCCTGAAATTATCATTCATTATATAAATTATATAATGCATTACATAAATAATTAAATTTATGCAGTTTGACTTGAAAAATATAAAATCTGGAATAGAAAAAGAATCAAATATGAAATTAAAAGGTTATAAGATGTAGTCAAAATGTTTCTGACATGGCTGTTGTTCTTTTTGTATCTAGGAAACAATATTTCATCTCTTACAGTATCATAGCTCTTAAAAAGGGTAAATGAAAAAAGAATATTGTAAATTGCATACAAGAACATAAAGACATGAGATTATGTAAATTGTTCAAAATCCTTAAGACTTTATTTTAATTATTCACCTTTCGATGCACTAAAAGAGGTAATTTTGTTTTGTAGTGGAAGATGTTTTATCCATGCTTTCCATTCCACATTTACATGAATCCATTAAGTGTGCTTGACCAATACATTATTATTTATTGAGAAGTTTGTAAAAAAAGATCTAATGGGAATATTCAGAATATGCACAAAAATTTACATATAAGCCTTAAGTAGATTTGCAGATTGAATAGTTTATCTATTGCAATCCATTGCAGTATGGCAAAAAGAATATTGTCCAAAAAATAAAATAAAAATATATTTGTAATCTTAATTAAGTTTTCCAATATGTTATAAATCTGGCCTTTATCACAAATGTTTTTTCCTGTCTCCTTTTGATATACACACACTGTGATAACTTTCCTCTTGCTGTGGACACTTTATGAATGACTGCAGATGCATGGGAAGAGCATCGTTTATTGTAAAAACATTTCTATCATTTTCTTGGAAATTAGATGAACAAAGAGTACTTCTAAGGTGTCTAAATGGATCAATCATCAGACAATATTTTAAGAGGTGAGTTGGAAAAACCTTTCACTTCCTCAGATGCAAAGAATATTTACAAAAGAAGTTTTTTCTGTTAGACAGAAGTATGAGGTAAAAAATTATATTTAAATCTCATGAGAAAGACAAATGCAGCAGTGTTGTTTTCATTTTAATAGACACTTACAGCCATATTCAAATCGACAAATTAAGACAAAGATAATATTTGTTTCATCAGTTTCTTTGGACTTATTCCTCAAAATAAAACATAACAAAACTGTTTCTTACCTGTTTTGTGATTATTTTGTTTTCATAAAGAGAGCTGAAACAGGAAAACTGCATGGCAAGTGTCACATTCATATGAAAAATTCTTGCCAGATTCATAAAAACATAAAAATATGGTTGTTATTTGAATAGACATTAAAAAAAGTAAAGACTTGATACTTCATGTTGCTCAGTTTCCCGACAAGTTATTAGAGCAATTCTTAGAAGCCTTGCAGGGAATTTAACAGCAAAACTATTCTGTTGCAGTGGCTTCTGTAAGTTCTGCCAAAATAATTGCTGATTTGCTGCACGTTAGAACCATTCAGACAAATGTTCAGAACACCATCTTTCTGTCAAACTGTCAGTTTTTTTGTGTCTCAGGTGGTTTTAGGTATAGGCTGGTTTTCTATAACAAATTAAAGCCATTGGATAGATTTTTATAGATGACAACTTTGGAATAAGACACCTAAATTCCACCTGAATTGTGTTTTCCCTCATTAAGCTGTATTCAAAATCACATTAATTTTGTATGTGACCCTTGGAACGCAATTCAACAAAATATTGAAACACATTTAAGAAGTGAGCATGCTGTGTGAGAGACAGCAGAAAATTATTACTGGCTCAAAACAACTGAAGTGTGTGTGTGTGGAGTGGGAGAGACAGGGCAAGTTCTGAGAAACTGGGATGTGCCCTGCTCCACAACCCACCTCCCTGGAAACTCTAGTCTGCATTGACTGAATTTCAAAATAATCTTCCTGCTTTTATACAAAAGCCATTCAAGAAATTCTACTGAAATTAGGAATTTTAAGCTGCTTTAAAAATAGTTGTTCTGGCAGATAAACCAGGAAGTTTTGAAATCGGAAATCGAAGTACAGAACTCAGGTCTTTAATAATTCTAACAAGGGGTATTTAAGATGCACTTTCCAAATCTGCACTGCTGGGAACCTAGTCTGCTTAGAATTGTACTTTAAATGCTTCCATATTCCTTCTCTGTACGAGTGGATATTCTGAGATCTCTAAATGTAGCTGTAATCATCAGAACAATGGCCCTGAAAAAAGTATTGGGAAAATCATCAAACAAGAAACAACGATTGTAAAAACCATTTCTCTTTCAACAAGTAGTATTATAATTAATTTTTCAATCTGGAATTCCTATAAATTTGGAGAGTTCTATCATAGAAGGATGGGGCAAATTAAGAGGCACTCATTCTTTTTAAATTATTTTTTACTTTTTTTGCCCATAAAGCATAGAAGTCAGATAATTGGACCTCTGCTTTTTCGGATCACTTTTCCTCTCCTCTTATTCTTAAATGTAGATAGTAAATTTATCAGTTTACAGCCACAAAGTGCAACTTCTATTTCACTGTGAAATCATTCCAGGTAGAAAACTGATTGCAAATTTGTAATATAAATGATCCAGTTCCTCCACATAAGACATATTCACTCATTATATAATATTTGATGCACCTTTTCCAATTAATTTTTAAACATACAGGCAAAACCAGTGTTATCACAGGAACATGGTTTGCTGAGGACAAATATAATCAGTAAAGACATTACTCTTAGACTGATTTCAGCTGATATGTCTGCAGTGTGAGCTATTTTACAGGTTCACAGCAGCCAAAAGCACAGCACTAAAAAATATTATTCCATGAACAAATTAAGTGGTTTCCCAAAGGTTAAAGAAGACATATATGCACAAGAAATGTCAGTCAATAAAATAAAACTAAACAGGTTTTTCAGTGTCTTCTCTTCTTCTCTTGAGGATGTTTACTATTTTGTCAGACTGTTAAGGTATGGACAGTTAAAAATGAAAATTTAAAAAATATCTGAAGCCAACATAAATTGGTCTACACTATATTTGTGTAGTTAGACAAAAAAATTCATGCCTTTTGTTAGCTCTAATAGTAAAAAAACAACAAAAAGGTGCAAAAAAAGAAAAAAAGTCAGAAAATCCAACCCACAACATTCCTGCTGTTCTAAATATGAGCAAAGAAATCTTTCATGTCTTCTAAATGAAACAGAGTGAATGTGAAATATGAACTTGAATTTTTTGCTGCTGTGTTTTAACCTATTTGATACTGAAATGGAGTAGCACTACAGACAAACTCCTGAAATAGAACATATTGAATGACTTAGTAAAACAAACATAATTTTATTCAAGAATACTTTCCTATATCCAGATGAAGAAATAAGAAAAGAGGGGAAAGGGGGGAAAAAAGTAGCAATGCCTTTTTTTTTTGACAAGTAAAGAAGATTTTCTCTTTGTGAAATGGTGGTGACTTTAATCGAATATTTGAAAAACATGAAAGCAAAAAAATATGCATGTTCTGAAATTCAGAACATTTTTTTGCTTATTTTTTTTCTTCTCTCTTTAAAAATTTAGCCAAGTCCCAGCTACTGTAATTCTCTGTTCTTGTTTTCTTACATAAAGTTTTTGGATCGAGGTTCAGTTTTAAAAACAAGGTATGGCTTAGAAAAAGGACTCTATTTGTTCAGTCACTATCTCCAATTATTCTTTCGTCATTTGAGAGTTCCATTCTCTTTTAAAATATCAATTAATTAATACAGTGTAATATGCAAGGATTAATTTGTTTTTACTTAGAAAA
>NW_026994024.1:0-8584 GCF_028769735.1 Zonotrichia leucophrys gambelii
GATTGCAGCAGCCACTTGCCTCTATCACTCCAGCCTGACTCGGCTCTGGTGCCACCTTTCATCTGGGAACCATCCTGTGTATCGTGGATTTTCAGGAGCCAGCCGGCCACTCCCAGTCATAAGTCCCCAAAAAAAATCTACGGCCCTTTTCCCTGGAATAAAACAGACCACCCATCATCTGGCTGGCACATTGCAGCAGCCACTTGGTAATATTAAACATGCCCAACTTGGCACTGGTGCCACCTTTCATCTGGGAACCATCCTGCATATCGTGGATTTTCAGGAGCCAGCCGGCCACTCCCAGCCACAGGCCCCCGAACACAAACCACGGCCCTTTCCCTGGAAGTAAAACTGACCTGCCCATCATCTGGCTGGCACATTGCAGGAGCCACTTGCCTCTATAAATCCAGCCCGACTCGGCACTGGTGCCACCTTTCATCTGGGAACATCCTGCGTATCGTGGATTTTCAGAGCCAGCCGGCCACTCCCAAGTCACAGGCCCCCAAACACAAACCACGGCCCTTTTCCCTGGAAGTAAAACTGACCTGCCCGTCATCTGGCTGGCAGATTGCAGGAGCCACTTGCCTCTATCAAACCACCGACTCGGCACTGGTGCCACCTTTCATCTGGGAACCATCCTGCGTATCGTGGATTTTCAGGAGCCAGCCGCCACTCCAGCCACAGGCCCCCAAACAAATACACGGCCCTTTTCCCTGGAATAAAACTGACCTGCCGTCATCTGGCTGGCAGATTGCAGGAGCCACTTGCCTCTATCAAACCAGCCCAGACTTGGCACTGGTGCCACCTTTCATCTGGGAACCATCCTGCGTATCGTGGATTTTCAGGAGCCAGCCGGCCACTCCCAGCCACAGGCCCCCGAACACAAACCACGGCCCTTTTCCCTGGCAAACAAAACTCACCCGCCCCGCTTCTGGCTGGCAGATTGCAGGAGCCACTTCCGTCTATCAAACCAGCCCGACTTGGCACTGGTGCCACCTTTCATCTGGGAACCATCCTGCGTATCGTGGATTTTCAGGAGCCAGCCGGCCACTCCCAGCCACAGGCTGCAAACACAAACTACGGCCATTTTCCCTGGAATTAAAAAAGACCTGCCCATCTCTGGCTGGCAGATTGCAGGAGCCACTTGGCTCTATCAAACCAGCCCGACTCGGCACTGGTGCCACCTTTCATCTGGGAACCATCCTGTGTATCGTGGATTTTCAGGAGCCAGCCGGCCACTCCCAGCCACAGGCCCCAACACAAACTACGGCCCCTTTCCCTGGAATTAAAACGACCTGCCCATCATCTGGCTGGCAGATTGCAGAGCCACTTGGCTACTATCAAACCAGCCCGACTCGGCACTGGTGCCACCTTTCATCTGGGAACCATCCTGCTATCGTGGATTTTCAGGAGCCAGCGGCCACTCCCAGCACAGTCCCCAAACAAACCTACGGCCCTTTTCCCTGGAATTAAAACTGACCTGCCCATCATCTGGCTGGCAATTGCAGGAGCCATTGCCTCTATCAAACAGCCGACTCGGCACTGGTGCCACCTTTCATCTGGGAACCATCCTGCATATCGTGGATTTTCAGGAGCCAGCGGCCACTCCCAGCCACAGCCCCCAAACAAACCACGGCCCTTTTCCCTGGAAGTAAAACTGACCTGCCCATCATCTGGCTGGCAGATTGCAGGAGCCACTTGCCTCTATCAAACCAGCCGACTCGGCACTGGTGCCACCTTTCATCTGGGAACCATCCTGCGTATCGTGGATTTTCAGGAGCCAGCCGGCCACTCCCAGCCACAGGCCCCCGAACACAAACCACGGCCCTTTTCCCTGGAATAAAAACTGACCCTGCCCCGCATCTGGCTGGCAGATTGCAGGAGCCACTTGCCTCTATCAAACCAGCCGACTTGGCACTGGTGCCACCTTTCATCTGGGAACCATCCTGCGTATCGTGGATTTTCAGGAGCCAGCCGGCCACTCCCAGCCACAGGCCCCCGAACACAAACCACGGCCCTTTTCCCTGGAATAAAACTGACCGCCCGTCATTCTGGCTGGCAGATTGCAGGAGCCACTTGCCTCTATCAAACCAGCCCGACTCGGCACTGGTGCCACCTTTCATCTGGGAACCATCCTGCGTATCGTGGATTTTCAGGAGCCAGCCGGCCACTCCCAGCCACAGGCCCCGAACACAAACCACAGCCCTTTTCCCTGGCAAAAAACTCACCCGCCCCGCTTCTGGCTGGCAGATTGCAGGAGACATCACCCTCTATCAAACCAGCCCGACTCGGTACTGGTGCCACCTTTCATCTGGGAACCATCCTGCGTATCGTGGATTTTCAGGAGCCAGCTGGCCACTCCGGCCACAGGCCCCGAACAAAAACCACGGCCCTTTTCCCTGGAATTAAACTGTGCTCTCCACTTCTGGCTGGCAGATTGCAGGAGCCACTTGCCTCTATCAAACCAGCCCGACTCGGCACTGGTGCCACCTTTCATCTGGGAACCATCCTGCGTATCGTGGATTTTCAGGAGCCAGCCGGCCACTCCCAGCCACAGGCCCCCGAACACAAACCACGGCCCTTTTCCCTGGAATTAAAACGACCTGCCGCTTCTGGCTGGCAGATTGCAGGAGCCACTCCCTCTATCAAACCAGCCCGACTCGGCACTGGTGCCACCTTTCATCTGGGAACCATCCTGCGTATCGTGGATTTTCAGGAGCCAGCTGGCCACTCCCAGCCACAGGCCCCCGAACAAAAATCACGGCCCTTTTCCCTGGAATTAAAACAGACCTGCCCATCTTCTGGCTGGCAGATTGCAGGAGCCACTTGCCTCTATCAAACCAGCCCGACTCGGCACTGGTGCCACCTTTCATCTGGGAACCATCCTGCGTATCGTGGATTTTCAGGAGCCAGCCGGCCACTCCCAGCCACAGGCCCCCAAAAAAAATCTACGGCCCTTTTCCCTGGAATTAAAACAGACCTGCCCATCATCTGGCTGGCACATTGCAGCAGCCACTTGGTAATATTAAACATGCCCAACTTGGCACTGGTGCCACCTTTCATCTGGGAACCATCCTGCATATCGTGGATTTTCAGGAGCCAGCCGGCCACTCCCAGCCACAGGCCCCCGAACACAAACCACGGCCATTTCCCTGGAAGTAAAACTGACCTGCCCATCATCTGGCTGGCACATTGCAGGAGCCACTTGCCTCTATGAATCCAGCCCGACTCGGCACTGGTTCCACCTTTCATCTGGGAACAATCCTGCGTATCGTGGATTTTCAGAGCCAGCCGGCCACCCCAAGTCACAGGCCCCCGAACACAAACCACGGCCCTTTTCCCTGGAAGTAAAACTGACCTGCCCGTCATCTGGCTGGCAGATTGCAGGAGCCACTTGCCTCTATCAAACCAACCTGACTCGGCACCGGTGCCACCTTTCATCTGGGAACCATCCTGTGTATCGTGGATTTTCAGGAGCCAGCCGGCCACTCCCAGCCACAGGCCCCCAAACAAATACCACGGCCCTTTTCCCTGGAATGAAAACTGACCTGCCCAACATCTGGCTGGCAGATTGCAGGAGCCACTTGCCTCTATCAAACCAGCCAGACTTGGCACTGGTGCCACCTTTCATCTGGGAACCATCCTGCGTATCGTGGATTTTCAGGAGCCAGCCGGCCACTCCCAGACACAGGCCCCCGAACACAAACTACGGCCCTTTTCCCTGGCAAACAAAACTCACCCGCCCCGCTTCTGGCTGGCAGATTGCAGGAGAAACTTCCCTCTATCAAACCAGCCCAACTTGGCACTGGTGCCACCTTTCATCTGGGAACCATCCTGCGTATCGTGGATTTTCAGGAGCCAGCTGGCCACTCCCAGCCACAGGCCCCCGAACACAAACCACGGCCATTTTCCCTGGAATTAAAACAGACCTGCCCATCTTCTGGCTGGCAGATTGCAGGAGCCACTTGGTACTATCAAACCAGCCCGACTTGGCACTGCTGCCACCTTTCATCTGGGAACCATCCTGCGTATCGTGGATTTTCAGGAGCCAGCCGGCCACTCCCAGCCACAGGCCCCAAACGAAAACACGGCCCTTTTCCCTGGCAAGAAAAGCACCCATCCCGCTTCTGGCTGGCGATTGCAGGACACTTCCCTCTATCAAACCAGCCCGACTCGTACTGGTGCCACCTTTCATCTGGGAACCATCCTGTGTATCGTGGATTTTCAGGAGCCAGCGGCCACTCCAGCCACAGGCCCCCAACAAAAACACGGCCCTTTTCCTGGAATTAAAACTGACCTGCCCATCTCTGGCTGGCAGATTGCAGGAGCCACTTGCCTCTATCAAACCGGACCGACTGGGCACTGCTGCCACTTTTCATCTGGGAACCATCCTGCGTATCGTGGATTTTCAGGAGCCAGCCGGCCACTCCCAGCCACAGGCCCCCAAACACAAACTACGGCCCTTTTCCTGGAATAAAACTGACCTGCTGTCATCTGGCTGGCAGATTTCAGGAACCACTTGCCTCTATCAAACAAGCCCGACTCGGCACTGGTGCCACCTTTCATCTGGGAACCATCCTGCGTATCATGGATTTTCAGGAACCAGCCGGCCACTCCCAGCCACAGGCCCCCAACACAAAACCACGGCCCTTTTCCTGGCAATAAAAACTCACCCGCCCCGCTTCTGGCTGGAAGATTGCAGGAGCCACTTGCCTCTATCAAACCAGCCCGACTCGGCACTGGTGCCACCTTTCATCTGGGAACCATCCTGCGTATCGTGGATTTTCAGGAGCCAGCCGGCCACTCCCAGACACAGGCCCCCGAACACAAACCACGGCCCTTTTCCCTGGCAAAAAAACTCACCCGCCCCGCTTCTGGCTGGCAGATTGCAGGAGCACTTCCCTCTATCAAACCAGCCGACTCGGTACTGGTGCCACCTTTCATCTGGGAACCATCCTGCGTATCGTGGATTTTCAGGAGCCAGCGGCCACTCCCAGCCACAGGCCCGCCAAACAAATCTACGGCCCTTTTCCCTGGATTAAAACTGACCTGCCCATCTTCTGGCTGGCAGATTGCAGGAGCCACTTGCCTCTATCAAACCAGCCCGACTTGGCACTGCTGCCACTTTTCATCTGGGAACCATCCTGCGTATCGTGGATTTTCAGGAGCCAGCCGGCCACTCCCAGCCACAGGCCCCCGAACACAAACCACGGCCCTTTTCCCTGGCAAACAAAACTACCCCCCCGCTTCTGGCTGGCAGATTGCAGGAGCCACTTCGACTCTATCAAACCCAGCCCGACTCGGCACTGGTGCCACCTTTCATCTGGGAACCATCCTGCGTATCGTGGATTTTCAGGAGCCAGCCGGCCACTCCCAGCCACAGGCCCCGAACACAAACTACGGCCCCTTTCCCTGGCAAAGAAAACTCACCCGCCCCGCTTCTGGCTGGCAGATTGCAGGAGCCACTTGCCTCTATCAAACCAGCCGACTTGGCACTGGTGCCACCTTTCATCTGGGAACATCCTGCGTATCGTGGATTTTCAGGAGCCAGCCGGCCACTCCCAGCACAGGTCCCCAAACAAATACTACGGCCCTTTTCCCTGGAATTAAAACTGACCTGCCCATCTTATGGCTGGCAGATTGCAGGAGCCACTTGGTACTATCAAACCAGCCCGACTTGGCACTGGTGCCACCTTTCATCTGGGAACCATCCTGCGTATCGTGGATTTTCAGGAGCCAGCCGGCCACTCCCAGCCACAGGCCCCGAACACAAACATGGCCCTTTTCCCTGGCAAAAAACTAACCCACCCCGCTTCTGGCTGGCAGATTGCAGGAGCCACTTGACTCTATCAAACCAGCCCGACTCGCACTGGTGCCACTATTCATCTGGGAACCATCCTGCGTATCGTGGATTTTCAGGAGCCAGCCGGCCACTCCCAGCCACAGGCCCCCGAACACAAACCACGGCCTTTTCCCTGGCAAAAAAACTCACCCCCCGCTTGCTGCTGGCAGATTGCAGGAGCCACTTCGCTCTATCAAACCAGCCGACACGGCACTGGTGCCACCTTTCATCTGGGAACCATCCTGGTATCGTGGATTTTCAGGAGCCAGCCGGCCACTCCAGCGCACAGGTCTCCAAACAAATCACGGCCCTTTTCCCTGGAATTAAAACTGACCTGCCCATCATCTGGCTGGCAGATTGCAGGACGCACTTCCCTCTATCAAACCAGCCTGACTTGGCACTGGTGCCACCTTTCATCTGGGAACCATCCTGCGTATCGTGGATTTTCAGGAGCCAGCCGGCCACTCCCAGCCACAGGCCCCGAACACAAACCACGGCCCTTTTCCCTGGCAACAAAACTAACCCACCCGCTTCTGGCTGGAGATTGCAGGAGCCACTTGACTCTATCAAACCAGCCCGACTGCACTGGTGCCACCTTTCATCTGGGAACCATCCTGGTATCGTGGATTTTCAGGAGCCAGCCGGCCACTCCCAGCCACAGGCCCCCAAACACAATACCGGCCCTTTCCCTGGAATTAAAACTGACCTGCCCATCTTCTGGCTGGAGATTGCAGGAACCACTTGGCTCTTCAAACCAGCCCAACTGGCACTGGTGCCACTTTCATCTGGGAACCATCCTGCGTATCGTGGATTTTCAGGAGCCAGCCGGCCACTCCCAGCCACAGGCCCCCGAACACAAACCACGGCCCTTTTCCCTGGCAAACAAAACTCACCCGCCCCGCTTCTGGCTGGCAGTTTGCAGGAGACACTTCCCTCTATCAAACCAGCCCGACTCGGTACTGGTGCCACCTTTCATCTGGGAACCATCCTGCGTATCGTGGATTTTCAGGAGCCAGCCGGCCACTCCCAGCCACAGGCCCCCAAACACAAACTATGGCCCCTTTCCCTGGAATTAAAACTGACCTGCCCATCTTCTGGCTGGCAGATTGCAGGAACCACTTGGCTCTCTCAAACCAGCCCACCTTGGCACTGGTGCCACCTTTCATCTGGGAACCATCCTGCGTATCGTGGATTTTCAGGAGCCAGCCGGCCACTCCCAGCCACAGGCCCCCGAACACAAACCACGGCCCTTTTCCCTGGCAAACAAAATTCACCCGCCCCGCTTCTGGCGGGCAGATTGCAGGAGCCACTTCGCTCTATCAAATCAGCCTGACTCGGCACTGGTGCCACCTTTCATCTGGGAACCACCCTGTGCATCGTTGGATTTTCAGGAGCCAACCGGCCACTCCCAGCCACAGGCCCCCAAACACAAACCACGGCCCTTTTCCCTGGCAAAGAAAACTCACCCACCCCGCTTCTGGCTGGCCGATTGCAGGGGCCACTTCCCTCTATCAATCCAGCCCGCCTTGGCACTGGTGCCACATTTCATCTGGGAACCATCCTGCGTATCGTGGATTTTCAGGAGCCAGCCGGCCACTCCCAGCCACAAGTCCCCAAAAATAATTTACGGCCCTTTTCCCTGGAAGTAAAACTGACCTGCCCATCATCTGGCTGGCACATTGCAGCAGCCACTTCGTAATATCAAACCAGCCCGACTCGGTACTGGTGCCACCTTTCATCTGGGAACCATCCTGCGTATCATGGATTTTCAGGAGCCAGCCGGCCACTCCCAGCCACAGGCCCCCGAACACAAACTACGGCCCCTTTCCCTGGAATTAAAACAGACTTGCCCATCTGCTGGCTGGCAAATTGCAGGAACCTCTTGGCTCTGTCAAACTAGCCCAACTTGGCACTGGTGCCACCTTTCATCTGGGAACCATCCTGCATATCGTGGATTTTCAGGAGCCAGCCGGCCACTCCCAGCCACAGGCCCCCGAACACAAACCACGGCACTTTTCCCTGGAAATTTAAAAAAGACCTGCCCATCTTCTGCCTGGCAATATCAGGAGCCACTTGGTACTATCAAACCAGCCCGCCTGGGATTGGTGCCAGTTTTCATCTGGGAACCATCCGCGTATCGTGGATTTTCAGGAGCCACCGGCCACTCCCAGCCACAGGCCCCCCCAAAAAAACCCGGGGCCCCTTTTTCCCGGGAAAAAAATCACCCACCCCGATTGGCGGCAATGCAGGGGCCACTTCCCCTACAAAACCCCCCGACTTGAACTGGGCCACCTTTCTCGGAACCCCTCCCGGATCGTGGATTTTCAGGGCCAGCGGCCATCCCAGCACAGGGCCCCCAAACAAAATACGGCCCTTTCCCTGGAATAAAACGACCTGCCCTCTCTGGCTGGGAGATTTCAGGCCACTTCCCCCTATCAAACCACCCGACTTGGGGAGGGGCCACCTTTCAACGGGGAAACCCTCCGCGTACGTGGATTTTTAGGACCAGCCGGCCACCCCAGCCACAGGGCCCCCCAACACAAACCAGGGTTTTTCCCCCCAAAGAAAACTCACCCCCCCGCTCGCTGGAAATTTGCAGGGGACACTTCCTTACAAACCAGCCCCCACTCACTGGGCCACCTTTCATCGGGAACCATCCTGCGTATGTGGGTTTTCAGGACCGCCGGGGGCCCCCCCCCCACAGGCCCCCCCAAAACAAACCAGGCCCTTTTCCCCGGAAAA
>NW_026994025.1:0-8579 GCF_028769735.1 Zonotrichia leucophrys gambelii
GAACCCCTTCCCCCTTTCAAACCAGCCCACTGGTGGGGCCACCTTTCCGGAAACCCCCCTGGGGGTTATCGTGGATTTTAGGAGCCCCGGCCACTCCGCCAAGGCCCCAAACAAAACTACGGCCCTTTTCCCTGGAAAAACAACTCCTCATTGGTGGCAGATTGCAGGACCCTTCCTCTTCAAAGCCCGTTTGGCCTGGTGCCACCTTTTTGGGGGCCTCCGTATTGTGGATTTTTCAGGAGCCAGGGCCCCCCAGCCCCAGCCCCCAAAAAAACACGGGCCCTTTTCCCCGGAAGTAAAAAATACCCGCCCTCATTGGTTTCAATTCAGAGCCTTTGGGATATCAAACGCCCAACTTGGCACTGTGCCACCTTTCATCTGGGACCATCCTGCGTATCGTGGATTTTCAGGAGCCAGCGGCCACTCCCAGCCACAGGCCCCCGAACACAAACACGGCCCTTTTCCCTGAATAAAACTGACCTCCCGTCTCTGGCTGGCAGATTGCAGGAGCCACTTGCTCTATCAATCCAGCCCGACTCGGCACTGGTGCCACCTTTCATCTGGGACCATCCTGCGTATCGTGGATTTTCAGGAGCCAGCCGGCCACCCCAGCCACAGGCCCCGAAAAAAATCTACGGCCCTTTCCCTGGAAGTAAAACTGACCTGCCCGTCATCTGGCTGGCAGATTGCAGGAGCCACTTCCTCTATCACTCCAGCCCGACTCGGCACTGGTGCCACCTTAATCTGGGAACCATCCTGCGTATCGTGGATTTTCAGGAGCCAGCCGGCCACTCCCAGCCACAGGCCCCCGAACACAAACTACGGCCCTTTTCCCTGGAAGTAAAACTGACCTGCCCATCATCTGGCTGGCAGATTGCAGGAGCCACTGGCTCTTTCAAACCAGCCCGACTTGGCACTGGTGCCACCTTTCATCTGGGACCTCCTGGTATCGTGGATTTTCAGGAGCCAGCCGGCCACTCCCAGCCACAGGCCCCAACACAAACCACGGCCCTTTTCCCTGGAAGTAAAACGACCTGCCCGTCATCTGGCTGGCAGATTGCAGGAGCCACTTGCCCCTTCAAACCAGCCCGACTTGGCACTGGTGCCACCTTTCACGGGAACCACGGATGTGGTTTCAAGCCAGCGGCACTCCCCCACAGGCCCACAAACAGGCCCTTTCCCTGAAAAATGATGCCTCTTGTGAGATGCAGACCACTTTCTATCACCAGCCGCTGGCTGTCCCTTTCATCTGGAACCATCTGCTATCGTGGATTTCAGGAGCCAGCCGGCACTCCAGCCAGCCCCAACAAAAACGGCCTTCCTGGAAAAAAAAGCCCCTTGGTGGGATGCAGACCCTTCTTCAACAGCACTGCATGTGCCTTATTGGGAACCATCCTGTATCGTGGATTTCAGGAGCCAGCCGCCACTCCAGCAAGCCAACAACACGGCCCTTTCCTGAAAAAACACCGCCCTTTGTGGCAGATTGCGGAGCCATCCTCTATCAACAGCCGCCGGCACTGGTGCACTTTATTGGGAACATCCTGGTATCGTGATTTTCAGAGCAGCCGCATCCCAGCCCAGCCAAACAAACAGCCTTTTCCGGAAAAAAACTAACCCTTGGTGAATGCAGGCCACTTGTCTATCAACCGCCGACTGATGTGCACCTTCGGGACTCGTATGTGGATTTTCAGGCAGCGGCACTCACCAGCCCCAAAAACCGCCTTTCCTGGAAAAAATACCGCCCTCTGGCTAATTGCAGACCTTTTACAAACCTGACTGGCACTGGTGCACTTCATCTGGGAACCATCCTGGTATCGTGATTTCAGGAGCAGCCGCCCTCAGCCAGCCCGACAACAGCCCTTTCCGGCAAAATCACCGCCCGCTTGGGCGATTGCAGGAGCACTTGCCTTATCAAACAGCCGACTGCACTTGCCCTTTCTCGGAACATCTGCAGTGATTTTCAGGAGCAGCGGCCCTCCAGCACAGTCCAAAAAAACTACGCCTTCCTGGAATAAAACGACCTGCCTCATTGGCTGCGATTGGACCACTGCTCTACAAGCCCATGGCTGTGCACTTTCGGACCATCCATGTGGATTTTCAGGAGCACGGCCACTCCCGCACCCCCAAAAAAACCGGCCTTTCTAAGTAAAACTGACTGCCCTCATCGGTGGCAATTGCGAGCCTTGGTATCAAACGCAATGCATGTGCCACTTATCTGGGACCACTGTATGTGATTTTCAGGAGCCAGCGCACTCCGCACAGCCCCCAAAAACGCCTTTTCCTGAAGTAAACTGCTCCTCATCGGCTGCAGATTGCAGGGCCCTCCTCTATCAATCAGCCGACGGCCTGTCACCTCATCTGGAACCCTGCGTATCGTGGATTCAGAGCAGCGGCACCAGCCAGGCCGAACACAACGGCCTTTCCGGAAAAATACGCCGTCTGCTCAGATGCGGGCCATCCCATCAACAGCCGACGCATGGACTTTCATCTGGGAACATCTGGTATGTGGATTTCAGAGCAGCGGCCACTCCAGCCCGGCCACACAACACGGCCTTCCCCTGGAAAAATGATGCCTCTCTGGTGGAGATGCGAGCACTGTCACAACCAGCCGACTGCACTGTGCCACCTTTCATCGGAACATCTGCGACGTGATTTTCAGGAGCAGCGGCACTCCAGCACGGCCCAACAACCACGGCCCTTTTCCTGAAAATAACCCTCTGGTGGAGTGCGGCCACTTCTATCAACCACCGACTGCACTTGCCCTTTATTGGGACCTCGTATCGTGGATTTTCAGGACGCGGCACTCCCAGCAAGCCCCAAAAGGCCTTTCCCGGAATAAACGACGCCCTCTTGCTGGAGATTGCAGGACCACTTCTCTTCACAACACGTCCACCTTTCTTGGACACTGGTATGGGATTTTCAGGGCCACGCACTCCCACACAGGCCCCAACACAAACACGCCCTTCCCTGGAAAACTAGCCCCTTGTGGATGCGAGCATACTATCAAACAGCCACTGGACTGGTGCACCTTTCTGGGACCATCGCGATGGGATTTTCAGGGCCAGCGGCACTCCCGCCCAGCCAACAAAACACCCCTTTTCCTGGAAAAATAACGCCGCTTCTGGCGAGATTGCAAGCATTCTCTATCACCAGCCGCTGGCTGGTGCCACTTCTGGACCTCTCGTATGGATTTCAGGGCCGCGCCTCCAGCCAGCCAAAACACGGCCTTTTCCTGAAAAAAACTACCGCCGTTCTGGCTGGCAATTGCGAGCCATTGCCTCTATCACCGCCATCGCACTTGCCCCTTTTTGGGACCTCCGGTATGTGGATTCGGAGCAGCGGCCACTCCCAGCACGCCCCAACAAAACGGCCCTTCCCTGGAAGTAAAACTGACCTGCCCTTCTGGTGCATTGCAAGCCATGTTATCACACCATGCAGTGCCCTTTCATCTGGGACATCTGCTATCGGATTTTCAGGAGCACGGCCATCCAGCACAGCCAACACAACGGCCCTTTCCCTGAAAAAAACTACCGCTCTGGCTGAGATTGCAGAGCCACTCCTCTACAACCACAATCGGACGGTGCCACTTTCCTGGGACTCTGGTATCGTGGTTTCGCCAGCGGCCACCCCGCCCCCAACACAACACGGCCTTTTCCTGAATAAAAACCCTTGGCTGGCAATTGCAGAGCATTTCACCGCCGACTGCATGGTGCCCTTTCATTGGGAACCATCCTGCGTATCGTGGATTTTCAGACCGCCGCCACTCCAGCACAGGCCCCACAAAACGGCCCTTTCCCTGGAAAACTCCCCTTTGGTGGATGCAGGACACTTCTTCAAACACATTGGCATTGCCTACGGAACCACTCTATGTGGATTCAGGAGCGCGCACTCCCAGCCACAGGCCCCAACACAAACGGCCTTCCCTGAAAATAGCCTTTGGTGGAGATGCAGAGCCACTTTCATCAAACAGGATGGACTGGCCTTTATTGGGAACATCCTCGACTGTTCAGGAGCCAGCGCCACTCCAGCAGCCCCAACAAAACTACGCCTTCCGAATAAAACTACCTGCCTCATCTGGCTGGCAGATGCGGAGCACTCCTCTACACAGCCACGCACTGTGCCTTTCCTGGAACCGGTATGTGGATTTGGGCCACGCACTCCCGAGGAAACACAAACACGGCCCTTTCCTGAAAAAAACTAGCCTTCTGTAATGCAGACCTTTCTATCAAACACGATGCCTGTGCCTTTCATTGGACCATCCTGGTATCTGGTTTTCAGGAGCAGCCGCCACTCCAGAAAACTAACCATTCCCGTTCTGGCTGGCAGATTGCAGGAGCCACTTCCTAAACAAACCAGCCCGACTGGCACTGGTGCCACCTTTCTAGGAACCTCCCCTATTGTGGATTTTCAGGGGCCACCGGCCACCCCAGCCACAAGGCCACCAAAAAAACCCACGGCCCTTTTCCCCTGGCAAAGAAACTCACCCCCCCCTTCTGGCTGGCAGTTTCGAGCCACTTGCCTCTATAAAAAAAAACCCACGGGGACTGGGGCCACCTTTTACTGGGAAACCTCCTGCGTATCGTGGATTTTCAGGGGCCAGCCCCCCCCCCCCCAGCCACAGCCCCCAACAAAAACTATGGCCCCTTTCCCCGGGGAATTTAAACAAACCCCATCTTCGGTGCAGATTTCAGGGAAACCCTTGGTCCTTTAAACCAGCCCCAAATTGGCACTGGGCCCCTTTCATCGGAACCATCCTGCTAAACGGGATTTTTCAGGGGCCAGCCGGCCACTCCCAGCCACAGCCCCAAACACAAACTACGGCCCTTTTCCCTGGAAGTAAAACTGACCTGCCCGTATCTGGGCAGTTTCAGGAGCCACTTTCCCCCTATCAATTACCCGACTCGGCACTGGGCCCCTTTCATCGGGGAAACCCTCCCCGCAAAACGGGATTTTCAGGAGCCCCGGCCACTCCCCCCACGGGGGCCCCCCAAACAAACCGGCCCCCTTTTTCCCCGGAAAAAACTACCCCCACCCTTTTGCGCCCGATTGCAGAAACTTCCCCTATCAACCAACCTAATGGCCCGGTGCCACCTTTTTATCTGGGAACCATCCTGTATGTGGATTTTTCAGGAGCCCCCGGGCCCCACCACCCCGGCCCCCCAAAAAAAACACGGGCCCTTTTTTCCCGGAATAAAAAATGACCTGCCCCATCTGGCGGCAGATTGCAGGACCACTTGCCTCATCAATCCAGCCCCACTTGGGACTGGTGCCCATTTCATCTGGAACCATCCTGCCTACGTGGATTTTCAGGAGCCAGCCGGCCACCCCAGCCACAGGCCCCCGAACACAAACACGGCCCCTTTTTCCCCGGAAAAAACAACCCCCGCTCTGGCTGGGAATTTCAGGAACCCCTTCTCTACAATTCAGCCCCACCGGGACTGGGGCCACTTTCTCGGGGAAACCAAACCCTATCGTGGTTTTTCAGGAGCCAGCCGGCCACTCCCAGCCACAGCCCCCCCAAAAACCCAAAAACGGCCCTTTTCCCCGGCAAACAAAAACCCCCCCCCCCGCTTCTGCGGCAGATTGCAGGGGCACTTCCCCTACAAACCAAACCGATGGCACTGGCCACCTTTCAACTGGGGAACCCTCCTGTATCGTGGGTTTTTTAGGACCAGCCGCCCCCCCAGCCACAGCCCCCAAACAAACCCCCCGGCCCCCTTTTTCCCCGGAAAAAAAACTAACCTCCCTTCTGGGTGCAATTTCAGGGGCCACTCCCCCATCAACCAGCCCGACTCGGCACGGTGCCAAAACCTTTTTATTTTGGGAACCATCCGCTATCGTGGATTTTCAGGAGCCAGCCCCCACTCCCCGCCCAGGCCCCCCAAACAAAACCCCGCCCTTTTTCCCCGGAAAAAACCCCAAAGCCCCCTTTTGGTTTGGAATGGGAGGAGACTTTTCTTCAAACAGTCCACTTTGGGCCCCTTTTCCCCTTTTTTTGGGGCCATCCTGCTATCGTGGATTTTTCGGAGCGCCGGCCCCTCCCGCCACAGGGCCCCCAACACAAACACGGGCCTTTCCCTGGAAAAACTAACCCCCGTACTGGCTGGCAGATTGCAGGACCACTTGCCCCTATCAAACCCCAACCCCGACTGGGACTGTGCCACCTTTCAAGGGGCCATCCCGTATGTGATTTTTAGGGCCAGGCGGCCACCCCAGCCACAGGCCCCAAAAAAAACACGGCCCCTTTTCCCAAAGAAAACTACCCGCCCCCCTTTTGGCTGGCAGATTTCAAGCCACTTTCCTCTATCAACCAGCCCACCGGCCTGGTGCCCCCTTTCACGGGGAACCTCCCCGGTATCGGGATTTTTTAGGAGCCCGCCGCCACTCCCACACAGCCCCCCAAAAAAAAAATACGGCCCTTTTCCCCCCCCGGAAAAAAATGACCTGCCCCTACTGGCTGGCGATTTCAGAGCCACTTCCCATCAATCCACCCGCTGGGGCTGTCCACCCATCTGGGAACCACCTTTTTGTGGATTTTCAGGAGCCAGCCGGGCCCCTCCACCAAGCCCCAAAAAAATCTACGCCCTTTTCCCTGGAAAAAACCCCCCTCTTCCCGGGAGATTGCAGACCCCTTCCTCATCAAAACCCGGACTCGGCACTGGTGCCCTTTCATCTGGAACCATCCTGTACGTGATTTTTAGGAGCCAGCCGGCCCCTCCCCGCCCACCCCCAAACAAAACCCACGCCCTTTTCCTGAAAAAAACTTCCTCCGCCTCTGGCAGATTTCAGGACCACTTGCCCTTCAAACAACCCACTTGGCACTGGTGCCACCCTTCTCGGACCACCCGTATTGTGGATTTTCAAAGCCAGCCGGCCACTCCCCGCCACAGCCCCCAAAAAAACACGGCCCTTTTTCCCCGGGAAGAAACTGACCTGCCCTCATCTGGCTGCAATTGAGAGCCACTTGGTATATTAAACCCCGACTTGGCACGGGGCCACCTTTCTCTGGAAACCCCCGCTATCGGGATTTCAGGAGCCAGCCGGCCACTCCCACCACAGGCCCCCAACCAAAAACGGGCCCCTTTTCCCCGGAAAAACTACCGCCCGCTCGCTTGGGAATTGCAGGAGCCACTTGCCCCTATCAACCAGCCCGACTGCACTGTGCCACCAATTTTGGGGCCATCCCGTATGTGGATTTTCAGGGGCACCGGGCCCCTCCCACCACAGGCCCCCAAAAAATTAAGGCCCTTTTCCCGGAAGAAACTACCGCCCGCTCTGGGTGGCAATTGCAGGAGCCACTTGCCTCATCACCCACCCCACTCGCACGGTGCCACCTTTCATTGGGAACCACCTGGTATCGGGATTTTCAGGGGCCAGGCGGCCCCCCCCGCCCAGGCCCCCAAAAAAAACCCACGGGCCCCTTTTTCCCCGATTTTAAAAGACCTGCCCTCTCTGCTGGGAAAATTGCAGGAGCCACTTTCCCTATCAAACCCCCGACTGGCCGGGCCACCTTTCCTGGGGCCATCAAACGTATGTGGATTTTCATGGCCCCCCGGCCACCCCCCACAGCCCCCAAAACAAAATACGGGCCCTTTTTTCCGGGAATAAAAAAAACCTGCCCTCATCGCGGCAATTGCAGACCCTTGGTAAATCACCACCCAAATGGACTTGCCACCTTTTATCTGGAACCCCCTGCTATCGTGGATTTTTTAGGAGCCAGCCGGGCCCCCCCACCACAGGCCCCCAACACAAACACGGCCCTTTTTCCCCCCCCAATAAAACGACCTGCCCGTCATCTGGGTGGGAGATTGCAGGGGCCCCTTCCCCCCTTTTCAACCCCCCGACTTGGACTGGTGCCCTTTTCTGGGAACACCTTTATTGGATTTTCAGGGCCAAAACCGGCCACTCCCAGCCACAGGCCCCCCAAAAACAACCACGGGCCCTTTTTCCCCCGGAAAAAAACTAAGCCCCCTTCTGGTTGAGATGCAAAGCCACTTGTCTATCAAACCACCCGCCGCACGGGCCACCTTTCATCTGGGGAACCACCTGTTCGTGGGTTTTTAGGGAAACCCCGGCCCCTCCCACCCCAAGCCCCAAAAAAAAAACCCACGGCCCTTTTCCCGGGAAAAATAAAACTACCCCCGCTTTTCCCGGAAAATTGCAGGACCCCTTCCCCCAACAAAACCAGCCGACTGGCACTGTGCCACCTTTTATCGGGAAACCCTCCTCGTATCGTGGATTTTCAGACCAGCCGGCCACTCCCCGCCAAGGGCCCCGAACACAAACCACGGGCCCCTTTTCCCCGGAAACAAAAAATACCCCCCCCTTCTGGCTGAGATTGCAGAGCCTTTCCCCATCAAACAGCCCGATGGCATTGCCCCTTTTCCCGGGGAAAAACCCTATGGGGATTTTCCCAGGACCAGGGCCACCCCGCCCAACCCCCCCAAACAAAACACGCCCTTTCCCGGAAAAAACTACCGCCCCATCTGGCTGGCGATTCAGGAGCCACTTGCCTCTATCCACAGCCCAAAAAGCACTGTGCCACCTTTTTTCTGGGGCCATCCTGGTATCTGGGGAAT
>NW_026994026.1:0-8577 GCF_028769735.1 Zonotrichia leucophrys gambelii
TCAATACAGTATATTCTCTTTGCATACACTTCGGAAATTTGTCTAATTAAGCACAAAAGAATTTAGAACTTAAATTATTCTCAGGGGCTTTTCTTGTTTGGGCATTTTGAACAAATGTTTATGAGCCTTTGTCAGTGAATTCCTGAACTGAAGAGCTCCAGAAAGAAGAGGCCTCTGGAGGAGTAAAATTCATCAGCAACCTCCAAGTGGCTGAGGATCCATCCCCATCAGAGCAGCAATGAACAGAAATGAGCACAGCTTGGTGACTGCCCCAGCTTTGGCATGGGCCTTGGGCGTGGAGCAGGAGCCGCTCTTAAGGACCCCATGGCCAGGGCTCTTGTGCTGCCCTGGGCAGATGGGATGGCAGCAGGGGCTGCAGAGCTCTCAGCACCTCAGCCCGAGGGCAGCAGGGCAGCCAGGGAGCCTCCTTTGGCCTTGGCCAAGCACCTTCCCCCATGGCTGGGGCTGAGTCCTGTGGCAGCTGCAACTGCTGCTGTGCCCTTGCCAGGGGCTGAGGCCGTGGGGCAGTGCCCAGAGCAGCCTGGCCTGAGCAGAGCTGTGGGGCCAGAGCCGGCTGGGCTGGGGAGAGGCCCTTGGTGCTGCCCAGAGCTCAGGGCAGCTGGCAGAGCTTGCAGGGAGCTGGGCTGGGCTCAGACAGCCTGGCCCAGAAACCATCAGTGTCCATCTCAGCCTGGCTGAGCGTGCAGGGGCAGGACTCAGGCCAGGCCTTGTGGGGCAGGGCCAGCGCCTGTGCAAGGCATTGCAAACAGGCAAGTGGCACAGAGAGGAGGCTGCTCTGTGCCCTTGGTGGCATGGACAGAGCAGGGAGGGAGCCCAGTGTTATGTTTGCCCAATTATCCCATCAAAAAAACCCAAACAATATTTAAGGTAGCAACAATTTTAATTGAATAGTTTAGAAAATATATAAATAAGGGATAATTTGGTTCAAATAATAGCGTATAAGCAAAAACAACCGCGGGGTACGGAGGGCAGGGTTCTTGACCCTTGACACTTCACGTACAAGCTTGCCAAGTTAAAGTCACCCCTTATATGCCATGTGTCAATTCCATCTCCTCCTATTTTCGGTTCGTCACTTTTCTGTCTCCACCTTCATTACCACCTTTACCACGCATGCGTCACCACTCATGCGTGGTCGCACAAGTCTTTGGTGGTCGCACAAGTCTTTGGGGGTCGTCACTGATGAAGGCCCTGTAGTCTTCTTCGTTGTCCTGTAATTCACCTTTGGGTTACACATGTGTGCCAAGCCAGTACAATGTAAGCCAAGACTAATGTATCACTGCATCTACATATCAAAGCAATAAGTCCCTTATAATTAGCATTTTCTTGGACCCAACCAGGTTCTTGGTCATTTTTAGCAACTGTATCTTCAGCTTCTTTCCTGTGGTCCTTGAGAACATCTGCTGGGAAGGGGGGGTGGGTGGAGCCCCTCCTTTCCCTCTCTTCTTTGGCATTACAACTTTTAACTATTACTGTTTTATTATTTTCAAATATTAATTACTGTATCAATATTGATTACTGTTTCAATTTTTATCAGCACGAATCATACCTATTTACCACACCAGGACATTTGTCAGTGCCAGCCTCTTTGCCCAGCCCTTGGCAGCCGTGGCTGCTGAGTCCAACTTTGGCCTGGGCTCAGTTTGGCTGTGGCCCAGCTCCATCCTCCCACGGGGCTCAGGGCCTGTTCCCAGCCATGGCCAGCCCTGGCTGCCTCTCTGCTGGCCCAGAGGCCGTCAGAGCCCGGGCAGAGCTGTCTGTGCAGCCCCACAGGTGCCACGGGCTCTGCAGGAGCTGGCAGAGGCTGCCCAGCAGGGAGGCCATGGGGCACAGAGCCCCAAGGCTGCTGTGGGCACCACGGCACAGGGGCCGTTCCCAGCCGCAATGCTCCTGGTCTGGGCTGGGCCTGCACAGGGGCTGGGCCATCATGGCTGGGCCAGCACAGGGCCACAAAGGGGCCACGCAGCCGCTGCTGGGGCTGACAGCATGGCCAGGCACACACAAGCAATTGCTGAGCATGGCCTGTGCTGGCCAGGCCAGACTGTGCCAAAGGAAGAGCTCAGCTGCCATTGGGGGCTGCAGCAACAGTCCAGAGCCCAAAGAGCCTCCATGGCTGTGCTGGAGACCAAGGCTGCAGGAGGGAAATGCAGGGCTGCTGTGGAATGGGGAGGGCATTGAATTCCAGCACACACCTCAGCTCTCTGATGATCCCAGCACCATGCTGGGGCCTGTTTCAGACTGGAGCAGAGCAGATGTTGATGGGACAGGAGCACTGCAGGGCTGGCAGGGACCTGCAGCTATAAAGGTGCTCTGCTCTCCCTCAGGTGCTCTCGAAGAGATCCAATCCCAGCTGGGCACCTCAGGGCACAAGTGGCACAACCTGTTCACAGGCACACAACTGATGTCTGCCTGGAAAGTGGCACAGGTGTTAATACCTGCTAGTTTCACAGAATCACAGAATCACACAATTTCTAGGTTGGAAGAGACCTTTAAGATCATCGAGTCTAACCCATATTCTAACACCTCAACTAGATCATGGCACCAAGTGCCACATCCAGTCTTCCCTTAAACACATCGATGTCTCCATCACCTCCCTAGGTAGATGATTCCAGTATTTGACCACTCTTTCTGTGAAAAACTTCCTCCCTAATTCTAGCCTGTATCTCCCTTGGCGCAGCTTGAGACTGTGTCCTCTTGTTCTGTCTGTTGTTGCCTGGAGAAAGAGACCAACCCCCAGCTCACCACAACCACCCTTCAGGAAGTTGAAGAGGGTGATAAGGTCACCTCTGAGTCTCCTTTTCTCCAGGCTGAACAACCCCAGCTCCCTCAGTCGTTCTTCATACGGCTTGTGCTCCAAGCCCCTCACCAGCCTCGTTGCTCTCCTTTGGACATGCTCAAGCATCTCAACGTCCCTCCTAAACTGAGGGGCCCAGAACTGGACACAGCACTCAAGCTGTGGCCTCACCAATGCTGAGTACAGGGGAAGGATGACCTCCCGTTTCTGCTGGCCACACTATTCCTGATGTTGTCCAGGATGCCTTTGGCCTTCCTGGCCACCTGGGCACACTGCTGGCTCATGTTCAGCTGACAGTCAACCAGCACCCCCAGGTCCCTTCCCACCTGAGCACTGTCCAGCCACACCATCCCCAGCCTATAATGTTGCAGGGCTTTATTGTGGCCAAAGTGCAGGACTTGGCACTTGGACTTATTGAACCTCATCCCATTAGATTCTGCCCATCCATCCAACCGTTCCAAGTCCCTCTGCAAAGCCCTCCGTCCCTCTAACAGATCGACACACATTCCCAGCTTAGTGTCATCTGCAAATTTACTAATGAAAGACTCTAATTTCATGACATACAAACAAATCTTTATTATCTGGGTCATTTGAGTACTTTTAAGAATTGGTAGAGTTTTCCCACCAGGAACAGGAATTTCCTCGAGGTGTACTGATGGCAGGAGGAAAAATACTGATCTTCCCTTCTACGGGTGTCACCAATATTCTGTTTATTACTTCGTCTCCCTTTTCCTTCAGGTGTTTTCAGCTCTTCTGTTGAAATGGCCATGTCTAAGGACATCTCTTCTTTTACAGCAGGTGGATCTATGTACTTCTACTATTCTCTGATTTCATCCTCTAGATGCTCTCTGGTCAGTCAAGTGCCTCTCAACAGACTGGCTTCATGCTTTGAGCTGGAAGAAATTGCCCAATATTTCTGAAGTTCAAATAAATATATAATAAATATAATTTTAATTGTGTTTTTATCTATCACAGAATTACCTTATGCCTTGTTTAAAACTGTTGCTGTACAGAAATCCCTTGGGGATGGGGGACATGTCAGAGTCTGCAGGGACATCACAGAGAGCTGTGATGGTTATTAAACTGTTCAAATGTCCAACTTGTTTTTGTTGGCAAGAAACCTTTCTGTGCCTCTGAGTGTCACCAGCCCCTGACCCTAAAGGACACAAACCTGATGAGTTGTGGTTCCCACTGCAGGGGCTGCACTTGGACCTTGGCTCTGCGCAGGAGAGCTCTTCATCCCCTTTCTCTCTTTTCCTCCATCTGGGAATGTAGAGGGCCCAGTGTGACTTCAGCCTGTGACTCGTGTGTGCAAAGAGCAAATCTGGGCAGAATTGGGGCAGGGAGGGTTTGGGGGATATTGGGATCTGTGCTGGGCACAGAAGGTGTTTTCCATTGCTCTGAGACTGTCTGCTGTGGAAAGTGGATTTAATATCCAGCAGAGGAATGATTTTTGCCTTCGATGGAGCTGTGCCTTCCCTTGCTTTTTCTGACTGACAAGAAATGAACATCCCTCTGTGTCTTGGGCAGCTCCTTCTCCAAGGAAAGCAGGTGGGAGTTGGAGCCAAAGAGCTGAAGGCTGCAGGTGCAGCCTGGGCTGGAGGGAGCTCAAATTTGCACAAGGCTGCTCTGAGTGCCAGGGCTTGGATGGAGAAAATGGTGGGGTGGTGGTAGGGACAGAGTCTGATTGATTGTCAGCCATGAAGGGTCTTGATTTTCATATCTATTCCAACTGCATGAGGAGGTACCTGGATTCAGTGTCAATTGGAGATTGCTATTTACAGAGGAAACAAGAAAAACCTAAACAGGACCTAAAAAATCTTTTCTCACTGTCTTTTAAAATAGATCATATTCAGTTGAATGCACTTCTGAAATCTCTCTTATTAACCACACAAGATTTAGAAACTGAAGTCAAATTATCCCCAGAGGCTTGGCTTGTTAAGCTGTTCTGAATGTTAATGAGCCCTGGGGGCACTGAATTCCTGCACTGAAGAGCTGAAGGCTGAACAAGCCTCTGGAGCCGTACTTAGATTCAGTGTCAATTGGAGATTGCACATATCAATGAATTAACAGGAAAAAAAAACCTAAGGAGGACCTAAAAAAAATGTTTTGTGCCTGTCTTTTCAAATATATTGCATTCACTTTAGATGTACTACTGAGATCTGTCCAATTAACCACAAGAGATTTGAAAATTAAAATTATTCCCAGAGTCTTGGCTTGTTAAGGTGTTCTGAATGTTAATGAGCCCTGGGACACTGAATTCCTGCACTGAAGAGCTGAAGGCTGAACAAGCCTCTGCCTCAGGAAAATTCAGCATCAGCCTACAAGGCGCTGAGGATGTCAGCAGCCCCCACTGAGGCCATCCCTGCCCAGAGACCGTGGAGGAATGGGCAGACAAGGAGAGCGTCCCTGGGGCTGGGGCAGCACAACTCAGAGGCACCAGCGGCTCCAGCTGGGAAATGGAGTGTGGAATGTGGCTGGGAAAGCCCTGCCTGGGCTGTGCCAAGCAGGACAGACAAACCCTGACTGCCATCACCGAAACAATTCTCTCAAACAAGGCGCCCTTGATGCCTCAGGCTCTCCCTGGCCCAGCTCCCAGCACGGCACTCTGCCCTTGTGCCCGAGCCCTTCCCTGTGCTGGGGCTGGCCTGGGGCTTTTCCTGCAGCGGGACCTGCCCTGCTCATGGCACAGGAAAGGCAGTTCCTGCTGGAGCAGGAGGCTCTGCCTGCAATGGGCTCCAACAACTCCAGCAGGCCGTGTTTGCAAAGCCCCCCATGGGAAATGAAGGAGGGAGGTCACGCTGCTTTTGGGGTGAATCATGCTGAAACCAGCCTGACTCCTCCATCCCAAATTTCAGTTTCCTCAGAGGGAATTGAAGCTGTGGCAGAGCTGGAAAAATCCCCAGAGAAAGGAACAACCAAGTGACACCACTGAGAGCTTCTGCAGAGCTGCTGAGCTGGCCCAGCCTGGGCACATCTGACTGACAGGGCAGCAACTCAGACTGGAAAAGCCCCATCCAAAATTTTAACGGCAGCGTTTCCTGACATTTCCCTTCTTGGGGGGTGTGGAAATTCCTCCCTGCAGTGGGGACACCCCTCAAGGTCACTGCTCCTGGCTGAGCCAAAGGGACTTGCCTACAGTCAGTGGTCTGTAGGAGTGACATCAATCTCTGCTTAATTACAGATTTTGCTTTAATACAGTTGCTTTGAAATAATTTATTAGTGCTCTATATAATATATTATGCATCTCTTAAATAATGGTAAAATATTTCTGATTTAGACAATTTTCTCTAATAATTACCATAATAGATAATACATATTTAAATAAATATATCTGGTTTGCAATCCCTAATCCTGTGGGACAAATTCTACAAAGGTTTATTTCCCACTTTATAATTCTTTACAGACAAACTCTTGAAAAGTCTGCAGCTGGGATTGGAAACAGCTGTTCCAATGTGGCTCTCCCAGAAGGAGTTTAGAAAGCCTGGACATCCTTGAGGATATCTGGGGATCTGTGGGGGCTATTGGGGCTCCTTTCTGCACCTCGTGACCCAACAGGAACTTCTGTAATAAACTTTGACTGAAGCTTCCACTGTGCCCATGACAGGAAACCCTGTGAGTGTCTGGGACATCCCGGCTCTTTGGCAGCCTGGGGACTCCTGGGATGTCACCGTGGAGCCCCCATGAGTGCCTGTGACAGATCGGTGCCTTTGCAGCACAAGGTGCCCTGGGATGTCACCATGAAATGGCTGTGACTGCCTCTGACCACAGGGCTCTTTACCATCCCCAGAAAGCCCTGGGAGGTCTCCATGGAGTCCCTGTCTCTGCCTGTGACATTCCAGCTCTGGAACAGCCTGGAGACTCTTGGAAAGACCCCATGGAACCTCTCTGAGGGCCTGTGACAAATCTGACCTTTAGCAGGCAACCATTGCCAGGACCCCTGTTGCTATGGTCAGTTTCCATGGCAACCATCACCAGCCCCCTGTTGCTATGGTCAGTCCCTTGGCAGCTCCATGGAGACCCCATGCCAGGAGTGGTTGCCATGGACACCAGCTCAGGCCTGCAGCCAGAGACCGTTGCCATGGCAACCATTGGCAGCCCCTTCCCCAGGCTCATGGGACCCCAGAACCACAGAATTGGCTGAGCTGGGAGGGACCCATCAGGATCCTCCAGTCCAACTGCTGGCCCTGCACAGGACACCCCAACAATGCCAGCCTGGGCCTGGCAGCGCTGTCCAAACGCTGCTGCAGCTCAGAGAGCCTCTGGAGCTGGGACCCTTCCCTGGGGAGCCTGGGCAGGGCCCCAGCAGCCTCTGGGCAAAATCCTTTTCCTGACATCCAACCTGAGCCTGCCCCGACTCAGCTGCAGCCGTTCCCTCCACTCCTGTCCCTGGGCACCAGAGGGAAGAGGTTCCCACAGCCCCAGCCAGGGACCCGCTCCCAAGGCTTTTGCCATGGCCACCTGGGCTGGGACCAGCTGGGATACTCGGTTTCCATGGGCCGGGGTTCAGGAATGGGATTCCCCAATTTCCTGCTCTCACTAAAACCGCGCTGCCCTCGCGGCCCTCCCGCCTTCCAGGGAAAGCGCAAAAGACAACGATCCTGGGCTGGGATAAGAATAATTTATTCGGAACAGGAACGAGATAAGGAACAAATGGAAAACAAACAATATTGACAACAGAAGGGATAAATAAAACTGTTTACAGGGAAAACTACAACACAGCTCACTGGGTCTGCCTGACCACAAGTTCCCCTTCCTGGAAAGGACACCCTTCTCCTCAGGGAGGGAGAGAGAGAGATTCTCTTTCCTGCCCCTGGCAATGACGTGAGGTAGGAGTGAAAGGAATGACAGTGCCATGGCCAGACCCTCATGTTTTTCAATTGCCACATCATGTTACTGGGAGGGGCAGGACAACGGACTGGTGTCTTCCCCACATAGATCACAGGGAAAATGGATCACTGGGGCTCTTCCCAAAGTGGATCCCCCAATGATGGATGAAGTTGGGGCAGTGCACAAAAATCCTCCTGCACTTGGGGCACTGGCAGGCCTTCCCTTACCGGTGCCTCCGTTGGTGTCTGGTCAAGGCAGCACTCTGGGTGAAGCTCTTCCCACACTGGGGACACTCGTAGGGCCTCTCCCCAGTGTGGATGCATTGGTGGGTGATGAGGTGGGACTTGCGCTTGAAGGCCTTCCAGCAATCAGGGCAGCGGAAGGGCCTCTCCTCGGTGTGCATCTGCTGGTGCTGGAGGAGATTGGAGCTTCTATGAAACCTCTTCTGACACTGGGGACACTCGTAGGGCCTCTCTTCTGTGGATGCGTTGGTGCCTGATGAGGTGGGAGCTGCAGCTGAAGCCCTTCCCACACTCCCCACACTCATAAGCCCATTCCCCAGTGTGGATCATCTGGTGCTGGATCAGGATGCTGCTCTGCCTGAAGCTCTTCCCACACTCCAAGCAATTGTAGTGCTTCTCCCCATCATGAAGCTGCTCATGGACCACCAGTTCTGAGTGCTGGCTGAAGCTCTGTCCACTTTCCTTGCTCAGGGTGGGTCTTTCCTCCTCAGAGCACCCTGGGCTGGGTTTGCAGCCCCTCTTCCTGTGGAATCTCTGGGGATTTTCCTTCCCATTGGAATTCTGCACTGTGGAGTCACTCAAAATGGCCCTTTCCATGAGTTTCTGCCATGAAGATTTTTCCTCCATGGTCTCCATTCTCAGCTCCTTCCCTGGGGAGGAAGAACAAGGAGAGAATGGGATTTGCCTCGTGCC
>NW_026994027.1:0-8574 GCF_028769735.1 Zonotrichia leucophrys gambelii
ACCGCCCCCTGGCTGGAATTGCGGCACTTCCTATCAACCACCCGATGGCACTGGTCCACCTTCTCTGGGAACCATCCGTATCGTGATTTTCAGGGCCAGCGCACTCCACCAACCCCAAAAAAACAGGCCCTTTCCCTGGAAAAAACTACCTGCCCGTCATCTGGTGGCAGATTGCAGGAGCCACTTGCCTCTATCATCCACCCGACTGGCACTGGTGCCACCTTCATCTGGGAACCATCCTGCGTATGTGGATTTCAGGAGCCACCGGCCACTCCCACCACAGGCCCCCGAACACAAACCACGGCCCTTTTCCCTGGAAAAAAAACTACCGACCCGCATCTGGGTGGCAGATTGCAGGAGCCCCTTGCCTCTATCAATCCACCCGACTCGCACTGGTGCCACCTTTCATCTGGGAACCATCCTGCGTATCGTGGATTTTCAGGAGCCAGCCGCCACTCCCAGCCACAAGGCCCCCAACACAAACCACGGCCCTTTTCCCTGGAAAAAACTACCTGCCCCCTCCCGGCTGGCAGATTGCAGGAGCCACTTCCCTCTATCAAACCAGCCGACTCGGACTGTGCCACTTTCATCTGGAACCATCCTGCGTATCGTGGATTTTTTAGGAGCCAGCCGGCCACTCCCAGCCACAGGCCCCCAACACAAACCACGGCCCTTTTCCTGCAAAGAAAATACCCCCCCGCTTCTGGCTGGCAGATTGCAGGAGCACTCCCTATCAACCAGCCGACTCGGCACGGGCCACCTTTTTTATCTGGGAACCATCCTGCGTATCGTGGATTTTCAGGAGCCAGCCGGCACTCCCAGCCACAGGCCCCCAAACAAAACCACGGCCCTTTTCCCTGGAAGTAAAAACGCCCTGCCCGTCATCTGGCTGGCAATTGCAGGAGCCACTTCCTCTATCAATCCAGCCCGACTCGCACTGGTGCCACCTTTCATCTGGGAACCATCCTGCGTATCGTGGATTTTCAGGAGGCCAGCCGGCCACTCCCAGCCACAGGCCCCGAACACAAACCCGGCCCTTTTCCCCGGAAAAAAAACTCACCCCCCCGCTTTTGGCTGGCAGATTGCAGAGCCACTTTCCCCCTATCAATCCAGCCCGACTCCGGCACTGGTGCCAAACCCTTTTCATCTGGGGAAACCATCGCGTATCGTGGATTTTCAGGAGCCACCGGCCACTCCCCGCCCAGGCCCCCAAAAACAAACCACGGCCCTTTTCCCTGGAAAAAACTACCTCCCCCCTCTGGGTGGGCAGATTGCAGGAGCCATTTCTATCAAACCACGGACTTGGACTTGCCGCCTTTCCCTCTGGGAACCATCCTGCGTAAACGTGGATTTTCAGGGGCCAGCCGCCACTCCCAGCCCAAAAGGCCCCCAAACAAAAACCACGGGGCCCTTTTCCCTGGAAGTAAAACGACCTGCCCATCTCTGGCTGGCAGATTGCAGGAGAACTTCTATCAACCACCCGACTGCACTTGCCCTTTCTTTTGGGAACCATCCTGCGTATCGTGGATTTTCAGGAGCCAGCCGGCCACTCCCAGCCACAGGCCCCCGAACACAAAACACGGCCCTTTTCCCTGAAAAAAATCTACCTGCCCGCATCTGGCTGGCAGATTTCAGGAGCCCCTTCCCTATCAACCAGCCCGACTCGGCACTGGTGCCACCTTTCATCTGGGAACCATCCTGCGTATCGTGGATTTTCAGGGCCAGCCGGCCACTCCCAGCCACAGCCCCCCCAAAAACAAACACGGCCCTTTTCCCTGAATACAAAACGACCCGCCCGCTTTTGGCGGCAGATTGCAGGAGCCACTTCCTATCAACCACCCGACTCGGCACTGGTGCCACCTTTCATCTGGGAACCATCCTGCGTATCGTGGATTTTCAGGGGCCAGCCGGCCCCTCCCCGCCACAGGCCCCCAAAAACAAACACGGCCCTTTTCCCCTGGAATAAACTGACCTCCGCTTTTTGGCTGGAAAATTGCCAGGAGCCACTTGCTCTATCAACCAACCCCACTCGGGACTGGTTTCCACCTTTCATCTGGGAACCAAACTGCTATCGTGGTTTTTTAGGAGCCAGCCGGCCACTCCCACACAGCCCCAAAAACACCACGGCCCTTTTCCCTGGAAAAAAAACTACCCCCCCGCTTTTGGTGGCAGATTGCAGGAGCCACTTCCCTCTACAAAAAAGCCCGACTGACTGGGCCCCTTTCATCGGGAACCTCCCCCGGTATCGTGGATTTTCAGGAGCCCGCGGCCCCCTCCCAGCCACAGGCCCCCAACAAAAAAACGGCCTTTTCCCGGAAAAAAACTACCGCCCCCCTTGGGAATTGCAGAACCACTTCCCTATCAAACCACCCCCTTGGCACGGTCCCCTTTTCGGGACCCTCCGCTACTGGATTTTCGGACCAGCCGGGCCCCCCCAGCCACAGGCCCCCAACAAAACCCGGCCCCTTTCCCTGGAAGAAAAAATACCCCCCCCCGCTCTGGCTGGAGATTGCAGGGGGCCACTTTCCTCTATCAACCAGCCCGACTGGCCGGGGGCCCCCTTTCATCTGGGAACCATCCGGTATTGTGGATTTTTTAGGAGCCAGCCGGCCACTCCCAGCCACGGCCCCCAACAAAACTACGGCCCCTTTTCCCTGGAAGTAAAACTGACCCGCCCTCAATTTGGGTGCTTCCCCTATCAACCACCCGGCTCGGCCCCGGTGCCACCCTTTATCTGGGAAACCCCCCGGATCGGGGGGTTTTTTAGACCCCCCCCTCCCAGCCCGGCCCCCAAAAAAACCCCGGCCCTTTTCCCTGGAAACAAAAATTACCCCCCCCTTGGCTGGGAATTGCAGGAGCCACTGCCCCCATCCGCCTCAACCCGGAAAAATTTTTCCCGGGGCCATCCTGGATTTTTAAAGGCCACCCACCCCCCCCCCCGCCCCCCCAAAACCGGCCCTTTTTGGGTAAAATGACCTCCCACTTCGGCTGGGAGGAGGACCCCTTTTTACATCAAAAAAGGGGGTTTTTTCCCCCTTTCTTGGGAACCACTGGGATTTTGGGGGCAGCCGCCCCCCCCCCCCCCCCCCCCCCCCCCCCCCCCCCCCCCCCCCCCCCCCCCCCCCCCCCCCCCCCCCCCCCCCCCCCCCCCCCCCCCCCCCCCCCCCCCCCCCCCCCCCCCCCCCCCCCCCCCCCCCCCCCCCCCCCCCCCCCCCCCCCCCCCCCCCCCCCCCCCCCCCCCCCCCCCCCCCCCCCCCCCCCCCCCCCCCCCCCCCCCCCCCCCCCCCCCCCCCCCCCCCCCCCCCCCCCCCCCCCCCCCCCCCCCCCCCCCCCCCCCCCCCCCCCCCCCCCCCCCCCCCCCCCCCCCCCCCCCCCCCCCCCCTCCCAGCCCAGGCCCCCGAACACAAAACCCCGGCCCTTTTCCCTCAAACAAAACTCACCCCCCCGCTTCTGGCGGCAGATTGCAGGAGCCACTTCCCCATATCAAACCCCGCCCGACTCGGGACTGGGCCACCTTTCATCTGGGAACCATCCGCTATCGGGATTTGCCGCCACTCCCGCCACGGCCCCCCAAAAACAAAAACGGGCCCTTTTCCCCGGAAAAAAACTACCGCCCCCTCTGGCTGGCAGATTGCAGAGCACTTGCCCCTATCAAAACCCCCGACTCCGGGACTGTCCCTTTTATCTGGGAACCATCCCGGTATCGGGGATTTTCAGGACCCGCCGGCCACTCCCCCGCCCAGGCCCCCCAACAAAACCCCGGGCCCTTTTCCTAAAAAAACTCCCCCCCCCTGGCTGGAGATTCAGGGGCCCTTCCCCTATCAAAACCCCCCGACTTTGGGATGGTGCCACCTTTCATCGGGGAACCCTCCGCGTATGGGATTTTTTGGGCCACCGGCCCCTCCCCAGCCACAGGCCCCCCAAAAAAAACACGGCCCTTTTCCCGGGAAAAAAACTGACCTGCCCCATCTGGCTGGGAATTGCAGGAGCCCTTGTAATCAACCGCCCATGGCATGGTGCCACCTTTCATCTGGGGAAACCCTCCTCGTAGGGATTTTTTAGGAGCCCCGCCGGCCACTCCCAGCCACAGGCCCCCAAACAAATCAGGCCCCTTTTCCCTGGAATAAAAAAAACCCCCCCCTTTTTGGGTGGATTGCAGGAGCCCCCTTCCCCCTATCAAACCACCCGACTTTGCCCTGTGCCACCCTTTTATCGGGAACCTCCCGCGTATTGTGGATTTTCAGGGCCAGCCGGCCCCTCCCCCGCCCCAGGCCCCAAACAAACCAAGGCCCTTTTTTTGGAAAAACTACCCCCTTCTGGCGGAAATTGCAGGCCCCCTTTAATTTTAAACCGCCCACTGCATGGTGCCACCTTTCTCTGGGAACCCTCCTGGTATTGTGGATTTTCAGGAGCCACCGCCACTCCCGCCCCCAGGCCCCCAAAAAAACCGGCCCTTTTCCCTGGAAAAAAAACCCACCCCCCCTTTGGCTGGCAGATTGCAGGGCCCCTTTCCCCCCAAACCCCCCGCTCGGCCTGGTGCCACCTTTTTATCTGGGAACCATCCTGGTATCGTGGATTTTAGGAGCCACCCCACTCCCGCCACACCCCCGAACACAAACCAGGGCCCTTTTCCCGGGGAAAAAAACACCCCCCCGCTCGGCTGGGGATTTTCAGGAGCCACTTCCTCTACAAACCGCCCGACTCGCAGGTCCCTTTTATCTGGGGAAACCCTCCTGGTAGTGGGTTTTTTTTTTTTTTTTTTTTTTTTTTTTTTTTTTTTTTTTTTTTTTTTTTTTTTTTTTTTTTTTTTTTTTTTTTTTTTTTTTTTTTTTTTTTTTTTTTTTTTTTTTTTTTTTTTTTTTTTTTTTTTTTTTTTTTTTTTTTTTTTTTTTTTTTTTTTTTTTTTTTTTTTTTTTTTTTTTTTTTTTTTTTTTTTTTTTTTTTTTTTTTTTTTTTTTTTTTTTTTTTTTTTTTTTTTTTTTTTTTTTTTTTTTTTTTTTTTTTTTTTTTTTTTTTTTTTTTTTCCCCCCCCCCCCCCCCCCCCCCCCCCCCCCCCCCCCCCCCCCCCCCCCCCCCCCCCCCCCCCCCCCCCCCCCCCCCCCCCCCCCCCCCCCCCCCCCCCCCCCCCCCCCCCCCCCCCCCCCCCCCCCCCCCCCCCCCCCCCCCCCCCCCCCCCCCCCCCCCCCCCCCCCCCCCCCCCCCCCCCCCCCCCCCCCCCCCCCCCCCCCCCCCCCCCCCCCCCCCCCCCCCCCCCCCCCCCCCCCCCCCCCCCCCCCCCCCCCCCCCCCCCCCCCCCCCCCCCCCCCCCCCCCCCCCCCCCCCCCCCCCCCCCCCCCCCCCCCCCCCCCCCCCCCCCCCCCCCCCCCCCCCCCCCCCCCCCCCCCCCCCCCCCCCCCCCCCCCCCCCCCCCCCCCCCCCCCCCCCCCCCCCCCCCCCCCCCCCCCCCCCCCCCCCCCCCCCCCCCCCAAAACACGGCCCCTTTTCCCCGGAAATAAAATGACCCGCCCATCTCGGCGGCAGATTGCAGGGGCCACTTTTTCTATCAACCCCCCGACTTGGCACGGTCCACCCCTTTACTGGGGGCCCTCCGGTATGTGGGTTTTTTAGGAGCCCCCGGCCACTCCCAGCCAAAGGGGGCCCCAAAAAAAAAGGGGGGGGGGGGGGGGGGGGGGGTGGGGGGGGGGGGGGGGGGGGGGGGGAAAAAAAGGGGGGGGGGGGGGGGGGGGGGGATTTAAGATTTATAATAGGGGGGGGGGGGGGGGGGGGGGGGGGGGGATAAAGGCCCCCCCAAAAAACCGGCCCTTTTCCCTGGAAGTAAAACTGACCCGCCCCCCCTGGCGGCGATTTGGGGGACCCCTTGCCTCTATCAACCACCCCATGGCACTGGTGCCACCTTTCATTGGGAACCATCCTGGTATCGGGATTTTCAGGAGCCAGCCGGCCACTCCCACCACAGGCCCCCAACCCCAAAACAGGCCCTTTTCCCCGGAAAAAACTCACCCCCCATTTTGCTGGCAGATTGCAGGGCCACTTCCCCCTATCAAACCCGCCCCCGGGGACTGGTGCCCATTTCATCTGGGAACCATCCCCGTATCGGGGATTTTAGGAGCCACCGGCCACTCCCGCCACAGGCCCCCCAACACAAACCAGGCCCTTTTCCCTGGAAAAAAACTTACCCCCCCGCTTTGGGTGCAGATTGCAGGAGCCACTTCCCCTATCACCAGCCAATCGGCACTTCCCACTTTTCATTGGGGAAAATCCGCGTATTGTGGATTTTCAGGAGCCGGCCCCACTCCCCCCCAAGGCCCCAAACAAAACACGGCCCTTTCCCTAAAAAACTAAACCCCCCTTCGGGTGGCAGATTCAGGGCCACTTGTCTATAAACCACGGGGCTTTGGGGGTTGCCCCTTTCATCGGGAACCCTCCTGCGTATCGTGGATTTTCAGGGGCCAGCCCGGGCCCCTCCCGCCCCAGGGCCCCCCCCAAAACAAAAAACGGCCCCCTTTTCCCCGGGGAAAAAACTACCGCCCGCTTGGTGGCGATTAGGAGCACTTCCTCTATCAACCAGCCCCCTGGCACTGGGCCACCTTTCTGGGAACCCTCCGCTATCGTGGGGTTTTCAGGACCAGCCGGCCACTCCCAGCCACAGCCCCCAAACAAACCCCGGGCCCCTTTTTCCCCCAAAAAATACCCCGCCCCCCTCGGCTGGCAATTGAGGAGCCACTTCCCTATCAACCCCCCATCGGGACTGGTGCCCCTTTACTGGGAACCATCCCGCTATCGTGGATTTTAGGGCCAGCCGGCACTCCCAGCCAACCCCCCAAAAAAACCCGGGGCCCTTTTCCCTGGAAAAAAACTACCTCCCCTTGGCGGCAATTTTCGGAGCCACTTGTTATCAAACCAGCCCCTGGCACTGGGGGCCCCCCTTTTGGGGCCATCCCGGTATCGTGGAATTTTTCAGGGCCAGGGGCCACTCCCAGCCACAGGCCCCCAAAAAACCCGGCCCTTTTTTTCCCGGAAGTAAAACTACCGCCCCTCGGCGGAATTGCAGGAGCCACTTGTTTTCAAAACCCCCCGCACTGGTCCACCCTTTTTACTGGGAAAACCCTTGCGTATTGGGTTTCAGGGGCCACCGGGCCCTCCCACCAAAAGGCCCCAAAAAAACTGGGCCCCTTTTCCCGGAATAAAAAGACCTGCCCAAATTGGCTGAATTGAGGGAAACCACTTTTAACAAACCGCCCCAAAATTGGGGGGTTTTTTCCACCTTTCATTGGGGAAACCCTCCTGCGTTGTGGTTTTTTAGGAGCCCGCCGCCCCCCGCCACAACCCCCAACAAAAACCACGGCCCCTTTTCCCTGGAAAAAAACTCCCCCCCCTTCTGGGTGGAGATTGCAGGAGCCACTTTCCCCTATCAACCAGCCCGTCGGCACTGGTGCCCCTTTCATCCGGGCCTTGGTATTGTGGATTTTCAGGAGCCCCGCCGGGCCCCCCCACCCCAGGCCCCCCAAAAAAAACTTCGGCCTTCCCTGGAAGTAAAAAATGACCGCCCTCATCTGGTGGCAAATTTCAGGAGCCACTTGTTTTCAACCCCCCACTGGCATGGGCCACCTTTCATCGGGGAAACCCTCCTGCGTATGTGGAAATTTTTGGGGCCAGCCGGCCCCTCCCAGCCACAGGCCCCCCCAAAAAAACCAGGCCCTTTTCCCCCGGAAAAAAAACTTACCCCCCCTCTGGCTGGCAGTTGCAGGAACCCTTGCCCCTTCACCAGCCAACCGCACTGGTCCACCCCTTTTATCGGGAAACCCCCGCGTATTGGGATTTTCAGGAGCCAGCCGGCCCCTCCCCCGCCACACCCCAAACAAACACGGCCCTTTCCCCCGGAAAAAACACCGCCCTCTTTTGGGTGGCAGTTCAGGGGCCACTGCTATCAAACCCCGGGCTTGGCATTTTGCCCCTTTCAACCGGAACCACCTGGTACGTGGGGTTTTCAGGGGCCCGCCGGCCACTTCCCCGCCACAGGCCCCCAAACACAAACACGGGGCCCTTTTCCCCGAAGAAAACGACCGCCCGTCATCTGGGTGCCCAATTGCAGGAGCCATTGCCCTATCAATCCAGCCGACTGGCACTGGGGCCAAATTTCATCTGGGAACCATCCTGCTATGGGATTTTTTAGGACCGCCGCCCCCCAGCCCCAGGCCCCCGAACCAAACCACGGCCCCTTTTCCCTGGAAAAAACTTAAACCCCCCGTTCTGGGTGGCAGATTTTCAGGGGAACACTTGCCCCTATCAAACCACCCGACTTGCACTGGTGCCACCTTGGGGGTGGGAGCCTCCAGCGTTTTTGGATTTTTAGGGCCACCGGGCCCCTCCCAGCCAAAGTCCCCAAAAAAATCTACGGCCCTTTCCCGGAAGTAAAACTGACCTGCCCCATCTGGGCAATTGCGAGCCACTTTAATTTTAAACCCCCAAAATCACTGGCCACCTTTCATCGGGAAACCCTCCGCGTATCGTGGATTTTCAGGAGCCAAGCCGGCCACTCCCGCCACAGGGCCCAAACAAACAGGGCCCCCCAAA